>NC_091984.1:231501637-231709137 GCF_044704955.1 Pristiophorus japonicus
GGCACTCCGACCCCCTCAAATACTCCCGGAACATCTAAGATTCAGTGAAAGAAAGACTTGCATTTATATAGCGCCTTTCACCGCCATCGGATGTAACAAAGCGCTTTACAGCCAATGAAGTACTTTTGGAGTGTAGTCACTGTTGTAATGAGGGAAACGCGGCGGCCAATTTGCGCACAGCAAGTTCCCAGAAACAGCCATGATAATGACCAGATAATCTGTTTCAGTGATGTTGGTTGAGGGATAAATATTGGCCAGGACACCGGGACTCCCCTGCTCTTCTTTGAAATAGTGCCGTGGGATTCTTTACATTCACCTGAGAGAGCAGACGGGGCCTCGGCTTAATGCCTTATCCGAAAGGCGGTGTAATGTACGCTCCTGTGAGTATGCTCACAGGTTTGTGGAGCTGTTGCATTGTGAGTGGCTTAGCCAGTCAGGTGATGTTCACAAGACTCAATAAAACCCCAGCCAGTTGGGTTCAGGGATCCACGATGAAGCAGGTGCTTGTGAGCCTGGTGGATGAACTGGTAATGTGTAGTGTGATTGTTAAACCGTTGTTAATAAAGCAACTAGTTCTTAATAGCAATGTGTTGCTATGAATTCTTAAGCAAAGAACCCATGAAGCAAATACGTTACAGGTGGCACCTCGGACAGTGCGGCACTCCCTCAGCACTGCACTGGGAGTGTAAACCGAGATTTTCTTTCTGCTCAAGTCTCAGGAGTGGGACTGCAAATTGGCTGCTGTGGTTCCTACATTACAACGAACCATCCGATCCACTTCAAAAAAGAATTTAGTTGTCTGTAAAGCACTTTGGGACATCCAGAGGTCATGAAAGGTGCTACAACGGATGAGGGATTTCAGTTACGTGAAGAGACCGGAGAAGCTGGGGTTGTTCTCCTTCGAGCAGAGAAGATTGAGAGGAGATTTGATCGAGGTGTTCAAAATCATGAGGGGTCTTGACAGAGTAGATAGAGAGAGAAACTGTTCCCATTGGCAGAAGAATTGAGAACCAGAGGACACAGATTTAAGGTGATTGGCAGAAGAACCAAAGACGACACGAGGAAAAGCGTTTTACGCAGCGAGTGGTTAGAATGGGAATGCGCTGCCTGAGAGGGTAATGGAGGCAGACTCAATCGTGGCTTTCAAAAGGGAATTTTCTTTTATACTTGTTCCTGGGATGTGGGCGTCGCTGGCAGTGCCAGCATTTATTGCCCATCCCTAATTGCCCCTTGAGAAAATGGTGGTGAGTCGCCTTCTTGAACCGCTGCAGTCCGTGTGGAGAAGTTGCTCCCACAGTGCTGTTAGGGAGGGAATTCCAGGAGTTTGACCCAGCGACAATGAAGGAACGGCGATTTATTTCCAAATCAGGGTGGTGTGTGACTTGGAGGGGAATATGGATTTGATGGTGTTCCCATGTGCCTGCTGCTCTTGTCCTTCTAGGTGGTAGAGGTTGAGGGTTCTCGGGAGGGGCTTCGAAGAAGTCTTGGCGAGTTGCTGCAGTGCATCTTGTAGATGGTACACACTGCAGCCACGGTGCGCCGGTGGTGGAGGGAGTGAATGTTGAAGGTGGTGGATGGGGGGCCAATCAAGCGGGCTGCTTTGTTCTGGATGGTGTCGAGCTTCTTGAGTGTTGTTCGAGCTGCACTCATCCAGGCAAGTGGAGAGTATTCCATCACACTCCTGACTTGTGCCTTGTAGATGGTGGAAAGGCTTTGGGGAGTCAGGAGGTGAGACACTCGCCGCAGAATACCCAGCCTCTGACCTGCTCTTGTTCTCTTAGGCAGCCCCCCGGAATCAAGGATGACTTGCTTCCACACTAACAATGAGTTCTCAGGTGACTGGAGTCCAATGCCGGACCCACAGTCTCTGTCACAGGAGGGACGGGTGGGTGGGGTGCTTGGTTTGCCCAACGCTCCTTCCGTTGTCTACGCTTGGCTTCTGCTTGCTCTCGGCGATGAGACTCGAGGTGTTCGGCGCCATCCCGGATGCTTTTCCTCCAATTTGGGCAGTCTTGGGCCAGGGATTCCCAGGTGTCGGTGGGGATGTCGCACTTTATCAAGGAGGCTTTGAGGGTGTCCTTGAAACGTTTCCTCTGCCCACCTGGGGCTCGCTTGCTGTGTCGAAGCTCCAAGTAGAGCGCTTACTTTGGGAGTCTTGTGTCGGGCATGCGGACAATGTGGCCCACCCAACGGAGCTGATCAAGCGTGGTCAATGCTTCGATGTAGGGGATGTTGGCCTGAGAGAGAACACAGACGTTGGTGCGTCTGTACTGCCAGTGGACTTGCAGGATCTTGTGGAGGCAGCGCTGGTGGTACTTCTCCAGGGTTTTGAGGTGTCTACTGTACATAGTCCATGTCTCTGATCCATATAGGAGGGGCGGGTATCACTACTGCTCTGTAGACCATGAGCTTGGTGCCGGGTTTGAGGTTCTGGTCCTCAAACACTCTCTTCCTCAAGCGACCAAAGGCTGCACTGGCACACTGAAGGCAGTGTTGGAGCTCGACGTCGGTGTCTGCCCTTGTTGACAGTAGGCTCCCGAGGTATGGAAAATGGTCCACGTTGTCCAAGGCCTCGTCGTAGATTTTGATAACCGGGGGGCAGTGCTGTGTGGCGGGGGCAGGTTGGTAGAGGACCTTTGTCTTACAGCTGTTTCGTGTAAGGCCCACGCTCTCGTACACCTCGGTTGAAGGTATTGATGACGGTATTGAGTTCGGCCTCCGAGTGTGCGCAGACGCAGGCGTCGTCTGCTTACTGTAGTTCAATGACGGAGGATGGGATGAACTTGGATCTGTCCTGGAGGCGGTGGAGGTTGAACAGATTCCCATTTGTTCTGTAATTTAGCTCCATTCCAGCGGGAAGCTTACTGAGGGTGAGATGGAGCATTGCAGCATGAAGATCGAGAAGAGTGTTGTTGCGATGACACAGCCTTGCTTGACCCCGCTCCGAACATGAATTGGGTCTGTGGTGGATCCGTTGGTCAGGATCATGGCTTGCATGTCATCGTGGAGCAGGCGGAGGAAGGTGACAATCTTTTGGGGGCAGCCGAAACGGAGGAGGACGCTCCATAGTCCCTCACGGTTGACAGTGTCGAAGGCCTTTGTGAGGTCAAAGAAGGCCTTGTACAAGGGTTGGTGCTGTTCCCTGCATTTCTCTTGTAATTGCTGTGCGGTGAAGATCATGTCCGTTGCCCCTTAGTGGACGGAATCCGCACTGCGACTCTGGGAGGAGTTCTTCAGCCACAGGGAGAAGGAAATTGAGGAGGATTCTTGCGATGACTTTCCCAGTGGTCGACAGCAGGGAAATTCCTCTGTAGTTACCACAATCGGACGTCACCTTCCTTGAAGATGGTCATGATTACAGTGTCTCCGAGATCTCCTGGCATGCTCTCCTCCTTCCAGATAAGGAAGATGAGGTCATGGATCCACGGCAAAAGTGCTTCTCCGCCATGTTTTAGTGCTTCGGCGGGATTCTATCTGCTCCTGATGCCTTGTTGTTCTTTAGCTGTCGGATGGCCTTTTCTACCTCGTGCCGGGCTGGGGTTGTGCCGAGGTGGTGCGACGACGAGCCCAACAGCGGGGTCGTGACCCAGGAGCTTCGCATGACGGGCCAACAGTGAGTTTGTGAGATCACCACTGCACCCTATGAAACCCAGGGAGGCCCTGCGGGAAGAGAAAAGGAGGACAGTAGGAGTATGTGTGTTTGTGTGTACTAGGCCCATACAGCTTAGCTTGATCTCAAGTCATCTCGGATCCCTGGCCACTGGACCAAAGCCTTGTTCCGTCAAGCCGGTGTGGTGGCCGGTGTGCAACGTTAAAACAACTCACGCACAGGCATCTTCCACCCTTCAAAATGAAACATAGAAACATAGAAAATAGGTGCAGGAGTAGGCCATTCGGCCCTTCGAGCCTGCACCACCATTCAATAAGATCATGGCTGATCATTCATCTCAGTACCCCTTTCCTGCTTTCTCTCCATACCCCTCAATCCCTTTAGCCGTAAGGGCCATATCTAACTCCCTCTTGAATATATCCGATGAACTGGCATCAACAACTCTCTGCGGCAGGGAATTCTACAGGTTAACAACTCTCTGAGTGAAGACATTTCTCCTCATCTCAGTCCTAAATGGCCGAACCCTTATCCTAAGATTGTGTCCCCTGGTTCTGGATTTCCCCAACATCAGGAACATTCTTCCCACATCTAACCTGTCCCGTCCCGTCAGAATCTTGTATGTTTCTGTGAGATCCCCTCTCATCCTTCTAGATTCCAGTGAAAGGCCCAGTTGATCCAGTCTCTCCTCATACGTCAGTCCAGCCATCCCTGGAATCAGTCTAGTGAACCTTCACTGCACTCCCTCAATAGCAAGAACGTCCTTCCTCAGATTAGGAGACCAAAACTGAACAGAATATTCCAGGTGAGGACTCACCAAGGCCCTGTACAACTACAGTAAGACCTCCCTGCTCCTATACTCAAATCCCCTAGCTATGAAGGCCAACATGCCATTTGCCTTCTTCACCGCCTGCTGTACCTGCATGCCAACTTTCAATGACTGATGTACCATGTCACCCAGGTCTCGTTGCACCTCCCCTTTTCCTAATCTGCCGCCATTCAGATAATATTCTGCCTTCGTGTTATTGCCTCCAAAGTGGATAACCTCACATTTATCCACATTATACTGCATCTGCCATGCATTTGCCCACTCACCTAACCTGCCCAAATCACCCTCCAGCCTCTTAGCATCCTCCTCACAGCTCACACTGCCACCTAGTTTAGTGTCATCTGAAAACTTGGAGATATTACATTCAATTCCTTCATCCAAATCATGAATATATATTGTAAAGAGCTGGGGTCCCAGCACTGAACCCTGCGGCACTCCACTAGTCACTGCCTGCCATTCCAAAAAGGAACCGTTTATCCCGACTCTCTGCTTTCTGTCTGCCAACCAATTCTCTATCCATGCCAGTACATTACCCCCAATACCATGTGCTTCACCAATCTCTTATGTGGGACCTTGTCAACGACCTTTTGAAAGTCTAAATACACTACATCCAATGGTTCTCCCTTGTCCACACTACTAGTTACATCCTCAAAAAATTCCAGAAGATTTGTCAAGCATGATTTCCCCTTCATAAATCCATGCTAACTTGGACCGATCCTGTCACTGCTTTCCAAATGCGCTGCTATTTCATCCTTAATAATTGATTCCAACATTTTCCCCACTACTGAGGTCTATAATTACCCGTTTTCTCGCTCCCTCCTTTTTAAAAAAGTGGTGTTACATTAGCTACCCTTCAGTCCATAGGAACTGATCCAGAGTTGATAGACTGTTGGAAAATGATCACCAATGCATCCACTATTTCTAGGGCCACTTCCTTAAGTACTCTGGGATGCAGACAATCAGGCCCTGGGGATTTATCGGCCTTCAATCCCATCAATTTCCCCAACACAATTTGCCGCCTAATAAGGATATCCTTCAGTTCCTCTTTCTCTCTAGACCCTTGGTCCCCTAGTACATCCGGAACGTTATTTGTGTCTTCCTTCGTGAAGACAGAACCAAAGTATTTGTTCAATTGGTCTGCCATTTCTTTGTTCCCCATTATAAATTCACCTGAGTCCGACTGCAAGGGGCCTACGTTTGTCTTCATTAATCCTTTTCTCTTCACATATCTATAGAAGCTTTTGCAGTCAGTTTTTATGTTCCTGGCAGGATTCCTCTCGTACTCTATTTTCCCCCTCCTAATCAAACCCTTTATCCTCCTCTGTTGAATTCTAAATTTCTCCCAGTTCTCAGGTTTGCTGCATTTTTTGGCCAATTTATATGCCTCTTCCTTGGATCTAACACTATCCTTAATTTCCCTTGTTAGCCACGGTTGAGCCACCTTCCCTGTTTTATTTTTACTCCAGATAGGGATGTACAATTGTTGAAGTTCATCCATGTGATCTATAAATGTTTGCCCTTGTCTATCCACCGTCAACCCTTTAAGTATCATTTGCCAGTCTATTCTAGCCAATTCACGCCTCATGCCGTCGCAGTTAGCTTTCCTTAAGTTCAGGACCCTAGTCTCTGAATTAACTGTGTCACCCTCCATCTTAATAAAGAATTCTACTATATTACGGTCACTCTTCCCTAAGGGGCCTCGCACAACAAGATTGCTAATTAGTCCCTTCTCATTACACATCACCCAGTCTAGGATGGCCAACTCTCTAGTTGGTTCCTCGACATATTGGTCAAGAAAACCATCCCTAATACACTCCATGAAATCCTCCTCCACCGTATTGCTACCAGTTTGGTTAGCCCAATCTATATGTAAATTAAAGTCACCCATGATAACTGCTGTACCTTTATTGCACGCATGCCTAATTTCTTGTTTGATGCTGTCCCCAACCTCACTACTACTGTTTGGTGGTCTGTACACAACTCCCACCAGCGTTTTCTGCCCTTTGGTATTCTGTAGCTCCACCCATACCGTTTCCACATCATCCAAGCCAATGTCCTTCCTTACTATTGCATTAATTTCCTCTTTAACCAGTAACGCCACCCCACCTCCTTTTCCTTTCTGTCTAACCTTCCTAAATGTTGAATACCCCTGGATGTTGAGTTCCCAGCCTTGGTCATCCTGGAGCCATGTCTCTGTGATGCCAATTACATCATATCCATTAACTGCTATCTGTGCAGTTAATTCGTCCACCTTATTCCGAACACTCCTCGCATTGAGGCACAGAGCCTTCAGGCTTGTTTTTTTAACACACTTTGCCCCTTTAGAATTTTGCTGTAATGTGGCCCTTTTTATTTTTTGCCTTGGGTTTCTCTGCCCTCCACTTTTACTATTCTCCTTTGTATCTTTTGCCTCTGTCTCCCTTTTATTTCCCTCTGCCTCCCTGCAGAGGTTCCCATCCCCCTGCCATATTAGTTTAACTCCTTCTCAACAGCACTAGCAAACACTCCCCCTAGGACATTGGTTCCGGTCCTGCCCAGGTGCAGACCATTTGGTTTGTTCTGGTCCCTCCTCCCCCAGAACCGGTTCCAATGTCCCAGGTATTTGAGTCCCTCCCTTCTGCACCACTCCTCAAGCCACGTATTCATCTGAGCTATCCTGCGATTGCTACTCTGACTTTTTGGGACCTAGAACATCAGGACCCTCATGGACATCCCCAACAGCGACAGACTGGAACGCCGCACTGCTAACTTTGCCCGGGAACTCAGACACTTCGACATAGACATCATTGCCCTAAGTGAGACCCGGCGGGCAGGGAAAGACCAACTCACGGAACAAGGTGGTGGTTAAACCTTCTTCTGGAAAGGCAAACCCGAAGGAGAACGCAGCCTACATGGGGTTGGCTTCACCATAAAAAAACGAGCTAGTGGACCGTCTCAGAGACTCCCCTTGTGGGATAAACGAACACGCCATGACTCTTCGGCTCACCCTAGCCCGGAACCAGGGCACTACGGCCATCAGCGCGTATGCTCCAACACTGACAAGTCCAAAGAGGAATTTTACTCCAGCCTCGAACACCCTGGTGGGGTGGTGCTCTAGTTGTGGCTGGTCCAGTTAAGTCTCTGGTCAATGGTGACCCCAGGATGTTGATGGTGGGGGATTCGGTGATGGTAATGCCATTGAATGTCAAGAGGTGGTGGTTATACCCTCGCTTGTTGGAGATAGTCATTGCCTGGCACTTGTGTAGCGTGAATGTTACTTGCCACTTATCAGCCCAAGACTGAATGTCGTCTAGGTCTTGCTGCATGTGGGCACGGACTGCTCCATTATCTGAGGACTTGCGAATGGCACTGATCACTATGCAATCATCAGCGAACATCCCCACTTCTGACCATATGATGGAGACAAGGTCATTGATGAAGCAGCTGAAGATGGTTGGGCCTAGGACACTGCCCTGAGGAACTGCTGCAGCGATGTCATAAGAACATAAGAGCATAAGAAATAGGAGCAGGAGTAGGCCATTCTGCCCCTTGAGCCTGCTCCGCCATTCAATAAGATCATGACTGATCTGATCATGGATTCAGCTCCATTTCCCTGCCCGCTCCCCATAACCCCTTATTCCCTTATCATTTAAGAAACTGTCTATTTCTGTCTTAAATTTATTCAATGTCCCAGCTTCCACAGCTCTCTGAGGCAGCGAATTCCACAGATTTACATCCCTCTGAGAGAAGAAATTTCTCCTCATCTCAGTTTTAAATGGGCGGCCCCTTATTCTAAGATTATGCCCTCTAGTTCTAGTCTCCTCTAGCAGTGGAAACATCCTCTCTGCATCCACCTTGTCAAGCCCCCTCATAATCTTATACGTTTCGATAAGATCACCTCTCATTCTTCTGAATTCCAATGAGTCGAGGCCCAACCTACTCAACCTATCCTCATAAGTCAACCCCTTCATCCCCGGAATCAACCGAGTGAACCTTCTCTGAACTGCCTCCAAAGCAAGTATATCCTTTCTGATATGTCCTTACTATACAGTAAAAATGCACAGGAGGCTCATACTTGAGAAAAGGTCACTCTCTGAGCCTTTATTACCAAGACCTCAAGTGATGAAGGTGGGTGGAGCTTCCTCTTTTATACCTGAAAGTCCAGGTTAGGAGTGTCTCCCACAAGTGTTCGCCCCTTGTGGTCAATGTTCTCAAGGTGTACAACTTAGGTCAGCTTATACATGGGTTACAATGATAGTTGAATACATGACATCACCTCCCAGACAAAGTCTTATTGGGGTCACAGGTTAAGTCTCTCTGGTGGTTTATGCTCCCTTGTAGAGCGCCTGAGTTGGGGCTCCGGTTGTTGGGCGCTGGCCTGAGTGTCTGCTGTTTGCGGTGCCTCAGGCCTGTCCGGACTGCCCACAGTGACTGGGCTCTCCTCCACTTGGTTCCGGTGTTCGGTCACCTGTGGTGGAGTAAACTCGACATCATGTTCTTCCTCTGCTTCTGCTATGGGGTTGCTGAACCTCCTTTTAGTTTGATCCACGTGTTTGCGGCAGATTTGTCCATTGTAAGTTTAACTACTAAAACCCTCTTTGGCAATCACAGTGCCTGCAAGCTATTTGGGCCCTGCAGCATAATTAAGGACAAAAACAGGGTCATTGACATCAATACATCACGCCCTCGCATTCCTGTCATGGTAGTCACATTGTGACTGACGCCTGCTCTCAACAATTTCTTTTATAGTAGGGTGTATAAGGGATAACCTGGTTTTGAGCGTCCTTTTCATTAGCAGCTCTGCGGGTGGAACCCATGTGAGCGAGTGTGGTTGGGATCTATTGGCGAACAGGAGGCGTGATAAGCGGCTTTGTAGGGAACCCCCTTGGATTCTGAGCATCCCCTGTTTGATTATCTGCACTGCTCGCTCCGCCTGGCCGTTTGAGGCCGGCTTGAACGGTGCCGTTCTGACATGGTTGATTCCATTGCCTGCCATGAAGTCCTGGAATTCGGTGCTTGTGAAGCACGGGCCATTGTCGCTGACCAAGACATCCAGTAGACCATGGGCAGCGAACATTGCCGTAGACTTTCTACCATGGCAGAGGATGTGCTCGAATTTAAAATGGCACATTCAATCCATTTGGAGTACTACAACCAAAAACATTTTTCCCATGAAATGACCTGCGTAGTCCACATGGATGCGTGACCATGGCTTGGCAGGCCAGGACCAGGGGCTAAGGGGGGCTTCCCTGGGTGCGTTGCCCTGCTGAGCACACGTGTTGCACCTGCGAACACAAAGTTCTAGGTCTGCATCTATCCCTAGCCATCAAACGTGTGACCTGGCAATTGCCTTCATCGTGATAATGCCTGGGTGCTTATTGTGAAGTTCTCTGATGAACGCTTCTCTGCCCATCTGGGGCATGACTACTCGGTTTCCCCACAGTAGGCAATCGGCCTGAATCGAGAGTTCATCCTTGCGCCTGTGAAATGGTTTAAATTCCTCAGGGCATGCCCCGTACGTGGCTGCCCAGTCCCCATTCAGGACACATTTCTTAACTAAAGACAGTAGCGGGTCTTTATTTGTCCAGACTTTAATCTGACGGGCTGTCACAGGTGAGCCTTCGCTTTCGAAAGCTTCAACAGCCATGACCATCTCAGCAGCATGCTCAGTTGCCCCCTCGGTGGTGGCTAGTGGGAGCCTGCTGAGTGCATCGGCGCAGTTTTCAGTGCCTGGTCTGTGCCGAATTGTGTAGTCATAGCCGGCTAACGTGAGTGCCCACCTCTGTATGCGGGCCGATGCATTCGCATTTATGGCCTTGTTGTCGGCCGAAAGGGACGTTAGGGCTTTGTGATCTGTCTCCAGCTCAAATTTCCTGCCAAATAGGTACTGGTGCATTTTTTTTTACTGCATATACACATGCTAGCGCTTCCTTTTCTACCATCTTGTAGCCCCTTTCTGCCTGGGACAGACTTCTGGAGGCATAAGCTACTGGCTGTAACTGACACTTGGCATTCACATGCTGCAACACACACCCGACCCCATAGGACGATGCATCGCACGTTAAAACAAGTTTCTTACATGGGTCATATAGCGTTAACAGATTGTTGGAACATAACAAATTGCGTGCTCTATCAAAAGCACTTGCCTGGCTGTCCCCCCAGACCCAATCGCGACCTTTGAGTCGGAGCACGTGTAGTGTGCTTAATTTGGGAAGAAATTACCAAAATAGTTCAGGAGCCCCAAGAACGAACGCAGCTCCGTCGTGTTACGGGGTCTGGGTGCTCTCTGGATTGCTTCCGTTTTGGACGCAGTAGGTCTGATCCCATCTGCTGCTACCCTCCTCCCAGGAATTCTATCTTGGAGCTAAGAAGACACACTTCACCTTTTTCAGTCGCAGCCCTACCCGGTCCAGTCTGTTGTGGAGGTGTTCTTCAGTATTGCAACCCGTAATGAGCATGTCGTCTTGAAAATCCACCATCCTTGGAATCAACTTGAGGAGGCTTTCCATATTTCGCTGAAAGATCGCGGCGGCCAAATGAATCCCGAACAGACATCTGTTATACTCAAACAACCCCTTGTGTGTCGTGATGGTGGTCAGCTTCTTCGACTCACTCGCCAGCTCCTGGATCATGTAAGCTGAGGTCAGGTCCAATTTTGAAAAAGGTTTGTCACTGGATAGCGTCGCAAAGAGGTCCTCCGCTCTCGGTAGTGGGTACTGGTCTTGGAGTGACACTCGATTGATGGTGGCCTTGTAATCGCCACATATCCTGACCGACCCATCCGCCTTGAGCACCGGCACGATCGGGCTCGCCCAGTCACTGAATTCGACTGGCGAGATGATGCCTTCCCTCAGCAGGCAGTCCAATTCGCATTCTATCTTTTCCCACATCACATACGGCACCGCTCTGGCCTTGTGGTGTACTGGACTGGCGTCTGGGTTTATGTGAATCAACTGCTCGCCGGTTTAATGTGTTCCCCGATAAACTTACTGAGCTCTTCGAATGTCTTGTCCACTGGCTTCTCTGGCGCTAGAAGGTCCTATATCAGAGAGTACGTTCTGGATCCACAAACCGTCAGGAGATGAGCCCTGCGTTTGTCGGCCGAATCCTGTCCCAACCATTCCTTAGTGACAAAGCTTTGCTGTAGTCTCTCAATAAAGTCGTCCCAATCATCACCAACACAGTACCTCTCGTCTGTGCTGCTAGTGGCCATGCTCGCATGGTTTAAATCCCAGTTTCTCGTCACCAATAATATGTCCTTACTATACAGTACAAATGCACACAAGGCCCATACTTGAGAGAAGGTCACCCTGTGACCAGTTACCTTTATTACCAAGACCTCAAGTGAAGAAGGTGGGTGGAGCTTCCCCTTTTATACCTGAAAGCCCAGGTTAGGAGTGTCTCCCACAAGTTCGCCCCTTGTGGCCAGTGTTCTCAAGGTGTGTAACTTAGGCCAGCTTATACATGGGTTACAATGATAGTTGAATACATGACACTTTCGTAAATATGAAAACAAAACTGCACACAATATTCCAGGTGTGGCCTTAGCAATATCCTATATAGCTGTAGCAAGACTTACCTACTTTTATACTCCATCCCCTTTGCAATAAAGGCCAAGATACCATTGGCCTTCCTGATCACTTGCTGTACCTGCATACTATCCTTTTGTGTTTCATGCACAAGTACCCCCAGGTCCCACTGTACTGCAGCACTTTGCAATCTTTCTCCATTTAAATAATAACTTGCTCTTTGATTTATTTTCTGCTAAAGTGCATGACCTCACACTTTCCAACATTATGCTCCATCTGCCAAATTTTTGCTCACTCACTTAGCCTGTTTATGTCCTTTTGCAGATATTTTGTGTTCTGCTCACACATTGCATTTCCTCTCATCTTTGTATCGTCAGCAAACTTGGCTACGTTACACTCAGTCCCTTCTTTCAAGTCGTTAATATAGATTGTAAATAGTTGGGGTCCCAGCACTGATTTCTGTGGCACCCCACTAGTTACTGGTTACCAACCAGAGAATGAACCATTTATCCCGGCTCTCTGTTTTCTGTTAGTTAGCCAATCCTCTATCCATGCTAATATATTACCCCCAACCCCGTGAACTTTTATCTTGTGCAGTAACCTTTTATGTGGCACCTTGTCAAATGCTTTCTGGAAACCCAAATACACCACATCCACTGGTTCCCCTTTATCCACCCTGTTCATTACATCCTCAAAGAATTCCAGCAAATTTGTCAAACATGACTTCCCCTTCATAAATCCATGCTGACTCTGCCTGACCGAATTTTGCTTTTCCAAATGTCCTGCTACTGCTTCTTTAATAATGGACTCCAACATTTTCCCAACCACAGATGTTAGGCGAACTGGTCTATAGTTTCCTGCTTTTTGTCTGACACCTTTTTTAAACCCGGGGCCTGGCTGATTGATCTCCAACAACCACAACCATCTTCCTTGAATAAGTACCTGAAGGAAAAGCATTTACAGGGCTACGGGGAAAGGGCTGGGGGAGTGGGACTCGCTAAAGTGCTCTTGCAGAGAGCCGGCACGGGCTCGACGGGCCGATTGGCTTCCTTCTGCGCTGGAACCATTCCATGATTCTATAAATACAGGTCCTTCTGTCAAGCAATAGGTCTAGAAACAGGAACAAAAATTCATACGTCAACATGTTGTCGTGACAGAGATTAATTGCTAAACGTTAACACAGTTTCTTTAAAAATGTTGAACCCTCTGATAGTTTATATAACATTAGCTTTTTGTCATGTCAGGTACAGATACATCTTCAGACTTGTCATCATCATAGGCAGTCCCTCGGAATCGAGGAAGACTTGCTTCCACTCCAAAAGTGAGTTCTCAGGTGACTGTACAGTCCAATATGGGAATTACAGTCTCTGTCACAGGTGGGACAGACAGTGGTTGAAGGGAAAGGGTGGGTGGGACAGGTTTGCCGCACGCTCCTTCCGTTGCCTGCGTTTGGTTTCTGCATGCTCTCGGCGATGAGACTCGAGGTGCTCAGTGCTCTCCCAGATGCACTTCCTCCACTTAGAGCGGTCTTGGGCCAGGGACTCCCAGGTGTGGTGGGAACGTTGCACTTTATCAAGGAGGCTTTGAGGGTGTCCTTGAAACGTTTCCTCTGCCCACCTGGGGATCGCTTGCCGTGTAGGAGTTCTGAGTAGAGCGCTTGCTTTGGGAGTCTTGTGTCAGGCATGGGGACAATGTGGCCCGCCCAACATAGCTGGTCAAGTGTGGTCAGTGCTTCGATGCTGGGGATGTTGGCCTGGTCAAGAACACTGACGTTAGTGCGTGTGTCCTCCCAGGGGATTTGCAGGATCTTGCGGAGACAGCGCTGGTAGTATTTCTCCAGCGATTTGAGGTGTCTGCTGTATATTATCCACCTCACTGAGCCATACAGGAGGGCAGGTATCATTACAGCCCATTGCCTTACTGTCAGTTGCCTTCTGAACTGATTCTGTGTCTGCCCAATCTCTAGTGCAGTGACCAACTATCGCTCCAACAAGCTCTCATGTAACATTGACTGCTCTGAATTGGGTTCGTTCTTTCACTGGTCCTGTTGCTGCTATCGCCCTGAATTTATTTGATGCTGCTGTGTACACTGCTTGTCACGATTATTAATATATACTAATATTAACTGCCCAGCTATGTCATCACCTCTATGTAAACAGTGCATTCATCTTTTGCAGCTTTATGTTCTGTCTAATCTAAAAATAAATGATCTAAAACTCGGTTGTTCGTACCCCAACTCGTACCAAGTCCCGCTCGCCCATCACTTCCTGTGCTCGCCGACCTACATTGGCTCCTGGGTCTGGCAAAACCTCGAATTAAAATTCTCAGCATTTCTTCAAATCCCTCCGTGGCCTCGCCCCTTCCTATCTCTGTAATCTCCTCCAGCCCCACAACCCCCCACCGAGATCTCTGCTTTCTTCCAATTCTGGCCTTTTGCCCATCCCCGATTTTAATCGCTTCACCAATGGTGGCCGTGCCTTCAGCTGCCGAGGCATCAGTTTCTGGAACTCCCTCCCTAAACCTCCCCGCCTCTCTACCTCCTCCTTTTAACATCATAGGCAGTCCCTCGAAATCGAGGAAGACTTGCTTCCACTCTAAAAGTGAGTTCTCAGGTGACTGTACAGTCCAATACGGGAACCACAGTCTCTGTCACAGGTGGGACAGACAGTGGTTGGAGGAAAGGGTGGGTGGGGAGTCTGGTTTGCTGCACGCTCCTTCCGCTGCCTGCGCTTGTTTTCTGCATGCTCTCGGCGACGAGACTCGAGGTGCTCAGCGCCCTCCCAGATGCACTTCCTCCACTTAGGGCGGTCTTTGGCCAGGGACTCCCAGGTGTCGGTGGGGGATGTTGCATTTTATCAGGGAGGCTTTGAGGGTGTCCTTGAAATGTTTCCTCTGCCCACCTGGGGCTCGCTTGCCATGAAGGAGTTCCGAGCAGAGAGCTTGCTTTGGGAGTCTTGTGTCAGGCATGCGGACAATGTGGTCCGCCCAACGGAGCTGGTCGAGTGTGGTCAGTGCTTCGATGCTGGGAATGTTGGCCTAATTGAAACTTAACTCTGTGACCAAGCCTTGTTCTAATATTGTCTTATGTGGCCCAGTGTCAATGCTTGATTGATAACTCTCCTGTGAAGCGCCTTGGGATATTTTGCTACATTAAAGGCGCTATATAAATGCAAGTTGCTGTTAATTGTTTACCCACCGACTCCGGTGTCCAAGTGGCACAGTTCTGATCTCACTCCCCGCTGAGCCAGGAACAGCAAGGCAACACCCTCTGGAATGCCCCCCTCTCTTCCTCTCAATCACTTCCCCCTCCCTCTCCCATTCACTCCCTCCCTCTCCCCCTCACTCTCTCCTAATTCTCCCCTCCCTTCCCCTCAATCACTTCCCCCTCCCTCTCCCATTCACTCCCTCCCTCTCCCCCTCACACTCTCCTAATTCTCCCCTCTCTTCCCCCTCCCTCTCCCATTCACTCCCTCTCTCATCCCACTCACTCCCTCCCTCATCCCCCTCACTCCCTCCCTCTTCTAATTCCCCCCTCGCTCACTTCCCCCTCCCTTTCCCCCTCACTCCCTCCCTCATCCCCTCAGTGCCTCGCCACCCCCATCACCCTCCTCCTCACTTGCTCACTGCGCGCCCCCCCCACACCGCCCCCCCCCCCCACACCCCTCTCCCAGCCAATCCGCGACGACACACTGGAGTTGGGAGAGGTGGCCTGCCAAAGATTTTTGCCCTGCAGTCCGTCTCCCCCATCACCCACTGCGCTCCCGCCACTGTGGACAAATCGCAGGGTCTGTCAGCACATGAAGCGCCCACTGCCTCACGGTCTGACAGAACAGGAGCCCAACAAATAATCTCTGGGAAAGCACGGCAAGAATCCCGGCCGAATTAGCTGTGGTGGGTGATGAGCTCGGCTGTGTTGTGGGACTGCCATGGGCTGGCGAGGGAGCAGATAGATCCAGCTGTACCGAGACCACACAGAGCCTGCGAGGCAGCTGGTTTAACCCTTCCGCTTCTGAAACATCCTCGCAGCTTTCAAGATCTGCCTGTCAATTCTTTCACACAACATCAGCATCTGTCGATGATAATTAAGATTTTGCTTTTATGTGCAACATCATCATAGGCAGTCCCTCGAACGAGGATGACTTGCTTCCACAAGAATCCACAGATGTTTCAATGAAGGACCCGATGTTCCAGTCCTGAACTCCAGTTGAGGGTGGAAGATGCCTGTGGGTGGATTTTTTTAACGTGTGGTGACCGTTGCACACCAGCCCACCACACGGGCTTGACAGAGCGAGGTCTTGGTCCAGTGGCAAGGATTAACCAGGATGACTGGAGACCTGCTCTGCTGCATGGACCTAGTGCGCACACATATCGCAGTGTGGGCTGGCCCGTGCTGTCCCTGGGCCCTCGCCTCTTCTGGGCCCCGTACCCTCATTCGCCGCGCCTCTGTCACGATCTCTCACCATTCCTCTGCCACAAACATTCGCCGCATCTCCGCCACGATCTCTCACCGTTCCTCCGCCATATGCATTTTATGTGCACCTCGTGTCAACTCTGTCCATTAAACGTTCACATTTATAGCAGGCACTGTCTCTGTAAAATGCAGGTCAGGCAGCATCTGTGGAGAGAGAAACAGAGTTATTGTTTCAGGTCGATGACCCTTCATCAGAACTGATGACAATGTTGGGTTGCATCTAAAATCGTAGAATCACAGAAGGAGGCCATTCGGCCCATCGAGCCCGTGCCGGCTCTCTGCAAGAGCCCCTCAGCCAGTCCCACTCCCCCCGCTCTTTCTCCGTAGCCCTGCTAATGCTTTTCCTTCAGCTACTTATCCAATTCCCTTTTGAAAGCCACGATTGAGTCTGCCTCCACCACCCTCTCAGGCAGCGCATTCCAGATCCTAACCACTCGCTGCGGAAAACGTTTTTCCTCATGTCGCCTTTGGTTCTTTTGCCAATCACGTTAAATCTGTGTCCTCTGGTTCTCGACCCTTCCGCCAATGGGAACAGCTTCTCTCTCTCTCTACTCTGTCTAGACCCCTCATGATTTTGAACACCTCGATCAAATCTCCTCTCAACCTTCTCTGCTCCAAGGAGAACAACCCCAGCTTCTCCAGTCTATCCACGGAACTGAAGTCCCTCATCCCTGGAACCATTCTAGTAAATCTGTTTTGCACATTCTCTGAGGCCTGAGAGAACGGAGTGTTGCAAGTTCTGAGGGAGGCAGGCTGGAGAGAGTACTGGGAGCAGAGCAATGGAGGTGGCCAATGTCACCCCAACAACAGTCCCCGATGAAAAGATCGAGAGAGGGTAAAGAAAGAAAGAAAGACTTGCATTGATATAGCACCTTTCAAGACCACCAGACATGTTAAAGTGCTTTACAACCAATTAGTCCTTTCGAAGTGTAGTCACTGTTGTAATGTGGGAAACGCGGCAGCCAATTTGCGCACAGCAAGCTCCCACAAACAGCAATGTGATAATGACCAGATAATCTGTTTTTTTGTTATGTTGATTGAGGGATAAATATTGGCCAGGACACTGGGGATAACTCACCTTCTCTTCTTTGAAACAGTGCCTTGGTATCTTTTACGTTCACCTGAGAGGGCAGACGGGGCCTCGGTTTAACATCTCATCTGAAAGACGGCACCTCCGACAGTGCAGCACTCCCTCAGTGCTGCACTGGGAGTGTCAGCCTAGAATTATGTGCTCAAGTCTCTGGAGTGGGACTTGAACCGACAACCTTCAGACTCAGAGGCGAGTGTCCTGCCCACTGAGATACTCAGTGACACTAAGGGGTGTCAAGAGGGTAAGAGTCAAGAGCGGGGGGGACCAGGTGGACTGAAAATTCTGACGACAGGGGAGGGGAGGGGAGGACTGTGCGAGGGGAGGACTCCTGGCCAAGGCAGTGGGTGCGGAGGCAAAGGTGACAGAAATAGAGCTCAGCGTCGTGCCCAGCTCGAAATGCTAAAAGTGCTAACGCACGATGTAATCTGTTCCCACAGACACTGGCCATACTCAGGTACCTTGTCAACGACACTATTCTCCAGGGTTAAGCCCAGACAGCCATGGGCAAGCACAATGAGACCTGTTCTCACTCAATGCCCAGACAGATGCTCTTTACCACGTGGATCTCACAGCGCGGGCAATCCTATACTCCCCCGATGTCCGGCAGGCGCTCGATTTTTAGCAGTCGGGAAGCAGGAGCCCTGGCTAATCAGGCCCTTCTCAAACACAGGGTGCCCAGAGCTCCTGGAGAAGCCTCTACCCTCACTCTAACTGAGATCAGCTCACCCAGCACGGGCTAGGGATCTAACCTGGCGTCTTCCGACTCGATCGTTTGTTAACAATCTGCATCATTGGGACTGCGTGAGGCAGAGGGTCTATGGCAGGACACCTGGGAATCCCTGGCCCAAGACTGCCCTAAGTGGAGGAAGAGCATCCGGGAGGGCGCTGAGCACCTCGAGTCTTGTCGCCGAGAGCATGCAGAAAACAAACGCGGGCAGCGGAAGGATAACCAGGCTCCCCGCCCACCCTTTCCTCCAACCACTGTCTGTCCCACCTGTGACAGAGACTGTAATTCCCGTATTGGACTGTACAGCCACCTGAGAACTCACTTTTAGAGTGGAAGCAAATCTTCCTCGATTCCAAGGGACTGCCGATGACGATGGCAGGATTCACCAAATGAACACGGAGGGGTGGGGCGCGGCGGTAAAATTGGGCCATGCCAGGTTTGGGGGCACTAGCAGCCACGATGCGGGAGTGCCTGTGCCAGGCGTGGAAGTCCCACCTCGCTCGCGGTATTGGGCTTACCGGGCCCCGCCCGAGAGCAAGCGCAGGGCAGAGTAACGCGCTCCGCATGCTCTGTGGGGCGTGAGCGGGGCGGAAACACAGGGAGAGGGGCGTGGTGCTGGGACGCGTAGCGCCGCTGCTTAGAAGGGGACCCTCCCCCGCGAGCGGCTGGTGAGCGCCCCCTGTAACTGTCGCCGGCACCGCCCCGCGGCAGCCTGAAGGGGGCGCTCCCGAATTTTCACTCCGTGTGACGCGGCGTACGGTGGTAGCGTTATCATTGTCGGCGCGGTGGAGCGAGACGCTAACAGCAACCACCTCTGCGGAACTCCCGCGGAACTTAACGGGAGCTGGGCGTGGTGCGGCGCCCGCGCGAAAACGCGTTTGGCGCAAACGGCCCCAATTTCTCCCCCTTGCTCACCACAGCGGCTCTCAGGACCTTAGGGTGTCTGAAAGCGCCTCACAGCCAACACATTACTTTATTGACCGTGCAGTCAGTCAATGTTAGTTAGGCAAACACAGCAGCCAATTGGCGGTTATTAAGGTCCCGCAAACAGAGAACATGGGGAATGAACAGTCCACCTGTTTTGGCTGAGGGATAAACCTCGACAGGAAATCTTCCTTTGCCTTCTTCAAGTAACCTTATATCCACGCGGCCACTGGCCTCAGTTCAATTGCTCATTGGAAAGGCAGCATCACCTACAGTGCCGCACTCCCACAGTACTGCACCGCAGTATCAGCCTCTCCTATAGAAAGAAAGAACTTGCATTTCTATAGCGCCTTTCACAACCTTAGGACGTCCCAAAGCGCTTTACAGCCAATGAAGTACTTTTGAAGTGTAATCACTTCACTGGGAACAAGGCAGGCAATTTGTGCACAGCAAGCTCCCACAGGCAGCAAGTAGATAATAACCAAATGATCTGTTTTAGTGGTGGGGATAACTGTTGGATAGGACATCTAGGGGAACCACCACCTGCTCTTCTTCAAATAGCGCCATGGGATCCAATCGTGGATCTTTTACGTCCACCTGAGAGAGCCAATCGGGCCTCGGTTTAATGTCTCATCCACAAGACGGCACCTCCGACAGTGCAGCACTCATAGAATCATAGAAATTTACAGCACGGAAGGAGGCCATTTCATTCCATCGTGTCCGTGCCGGCCAACAAGGAGCTACCCAGCCTAATCCCACTTTCCAGCTCTAGGTCCGTAGCCCTGCAGGTTACAGCACTTTAAGTGCACATCCAAGTACTTTTTAAACGTGGTGAGGGTTTCTGCCTCTACCACCCTTTCAGGCAGTGGGTTCCAGACCCCCACCACCCTCTGGGTGAAAAAAGTTCTCCTCAACGCCCCTCTAAACCTCCCCCCAATTACTTTGAATCCATGCCCCCCCGGTTGTTGACCCCTCAATACTGCACTGGAGTGCCAGCCTAGATTATGTGCTCAAGACTCGAGAGTGGGACTTTGAACCCGCGACCTTCTGACTCGGAGACGAGAGTGCTACCCACTGAGCCATGGCTGACACCAATCAAAGGCTCCCATTTGCTCGATCAGCCGACAGACACGATTGCGCATTGGGGTAAATCTCCAGGTGGCGGACTGATCGACACTTTTAGTGGACTTTTCTTGCGAGATAAAAAACCTATTTCCAGCATCTTCCATTGCAATGTCCACCATCTACAAGTCAGGAGTGTGATGGAACACTCTCCACTTGCCTGGAGGAATGCAGCTCCAACAACACTCAAGAAGCTCGACACCATCCAGGACAAAGCAGCCCGCTTGATCGGCACCCCATCCACCACCTTCAACATTCACTCCCTCCACCACCGGCGCACCGTGGCTGCAGTGTGTACCGCCAACAAGATGCACTGCAGCAACTCGCCAAGGCTTCTTCGGCAGCATCTCCCAAACCCACGACCTCTACCACCTAGAAGGACAAGGGCAGCAGGCGCATGGGAACACCACCACCTCCACGTTCCCCTCCAATTCACATAACATTCTGACTTGGAAATATATCGGCGTTCCTTCATCATCGCTGGGTCACAATCCTGGAACTCCCTCTCTAACAGCACTGTGGGAGCACCTTCACCACACGGACTGCAGCGGTTCAAGAAGGCTTCTTCTCAAGGGGCAATTAGGGATGGGCAATAAATGCCGGCCTTGCCAGCGATGCCCACATTCCTTGAATGAATAAATGATGATAATGCTAAAAATTCTCCTAACTAATTGATCGACAAACTAGTAAGATCGGTAACCAGAGGACACCGATTGAAGATTATTGGCAATAGAACCAAAGAGAAGATCACGCAGCGAGTTGTTGTGATCGGGAATGCACTGCCTGAAAGGGCGGAGGAAGAAGATTTAATAATAAAGGGATTTGGATAAATACTTGAAGGGGAAGCATTTGAGAAATTGAAGGGCGAGTGGGTCTAATTGGGTAGATTTTTCAAAGAGCTGGCACAGGCACGATGGGCCGAATGGCCTCCTTCTGTGCTGTATGATTCTATCCCACGTAGGGTTTTTTTTACAACGAGCCGTACAAATGTGTTGTTTTTGCCACTCTGTCAGCGAGCAGGATAAAATCTCTCTCAGCAAGAGAGACCAACATTATCCTCACCGACTCAAAGTGTTCCCATCAAGCAATGTAAGAGATTCCAGCATTTGTCTCCAGGAGGAGGCCAGAAAGAAAAGAACCCCAAGGAATCCTGACTATAAAAACCCCAAATAGCGCTGGGAAGGATTATTGACTGGCCCAAGATGTTGCAATGTGTTGATGGGATGGGTGGTGAGGGGGGGGGGGGGGGTGGGGGGGCTATTTTGCAAGCTTTTCCATTCAAACATCAAGCGTTCCAGGAACCATAAGACCCCTCTGGTGTCTGTCTCCGTCGCTTTCACGGGAAACAACTGCTTGAGCGGGAAGGGGGTGAGTGCCAATTACTTCATCTGAGTTATCGACATGACGAGGTCACTGAGCCTCTGCGAGCATGATGTGAATTAACACATGCAGCTGAAATTACTCCAGCTCCAAATACCCTGGATTAGCAGTTACGGCTGGAAAATCGTCCAAGTTGTGGCTGTCAGAGGCACGATGGGTGGCAAATGTTGCCGATTAGACACAATTAGACCGGGGGTTGCTTCCAAAGAAGACCCTGGTCTAAGGGGTTGGAATCTCACCTCCTCTAAGGAAGATGGGCAGACGTCAAGCATCCGTTCCTATGAGGTCCTTGGCGTACGTTCCGAATAAAGGTCTCCACGCCAAGGAGAAGTTCTGCTTTCCGCCCATGCAACTTGGGGCGGATGGACAGGAGGAGTGGCCTTGGAACAGCAAGGTACTAATCCCAGCAGCTTCACATGACATCGTAAAACAAAGCTCAAGGGGTTTATGGCTGTCAGCTGAACCCTAAGGGTTGGGTTACCATCTCACATTAACTGATACCCAGCCCCTGGTATTAGATTATGCCGCGGTGGCAGAATTATTCATCTAAAATATGCTTTCAAAAATAAAAAAATAAATAGAAGTCGGTGTTGAAGAACGGCCTCGTGAGCCTGGACAGCTAAAAGGCACTCGATAAAAGACAGGCATCTGCTGGTAATCTGAACTAAACACGGAAAAGACTGGAAATACGAAGCAGGCAGTCACCATCGTAAAACGGTGAGGATAACATAGCGTTTCGTGTGTGTACATCCCTCAGTATCACTGGTTATATGTATAGACCCCTCAGTATCACTAGTTATATGTAAAGACCCCTCAGTATCACTAGTTATATGTATAGACCTTTCAGTATCACTAGTTATATGTTTAGACCCCTCAGTATCACTGGTTATATGTATAGACCCCTCAGTATCACTGGTTATATGCATAGACCCCTCGGTATCACTAGTTATCGATGTGTAGCCCCTTCAGTAGAACTAGTTATCGACCTATAGACCCCTCAGTATCACTGGTTATAAGTATAGACCCCTCGGTATCACTAGTTATCGATGTGGACACCCTTCAGTAGAGCTAGTTATCGACCTATAGACCCCTCAGCATCACTGGTTATATGTATAGACCCTTCAGTATCACTAGTTATTGATGTGTAGACCCTTCAGTAGAACTAGGCATCGATGTGTAGACCCTTCAGTAGAACTAGTTGTCGATGCGTAGGGCCTTCAATATCACTAGTTATAGATGTGTAGGCCCTTCAGTATCACTGGTTATGGATGTATAGGCCCCTCAGTATCACTGGTTATCAATGGGTAGGCCCCTCAGTATCACTAGTTATCGATGTGTAGACCCCTCAGTATCACTGGTTATCGATGTGTAGGCCCCTCAGTATCACTGGTTATGGATGTGTAGGCCCTCAGTATCACTGGTTATAGATGTTTAGGCCCCTTAGTATCACTGGTTATAGATGGGTAGGTCCCACAGTATCACTGGTTATAGATGTTTAGGCCCCTCAGTATCACTAGTTATCGATGTATATGCCATTCAGTATCACTGGTTATCGATATGTAGGCCCCTCAGTATCACTGGTTATCGATGGGTAGGCCCATCAGTATTACTCGTTATTAATGTTTAGGCCCTCCGTATCACTGGTTATAGATGTTTAGGCCCCTCAGTATCACTGGTTATCGATGTGTAGGCCCCTCAGTATCACTGGTTATCGATGTGTAGGTCCCTCAGTATCACTGGTTATCGATGTGTAGGTCCCTCAGTATCACTGGTTATCGATGTGTAGGCCCCTCAGTATCACTGGTTATTGATGTGTAGGCCCCTCAGTATCACTGGTTATCGATGTGTAGGCCCTCAGTATCACTGGTTATTGATGTGTAGACCCCTCAGTATCACTGGTTATCGATGTGTAGGCCCCTCAGTATCACTGGTTATTGATGTGTAGGCCCCTCAGTATCACTGGTTATCGATGTGTAGACCCCTCAGTATCACTGGTTATTGATGTGTAGGCCCCTCAATATCACTGGTTATTGATGTTTCGGCCCTCAGTATCACTGGTTATTGAAGTTTAGGCCCCTCAGTATCACTGGTTATTGATGTTTAGGCCCCTCAGTATCACTGGTTATTGATGTGTAGGTCCCTCAGTATCACTGGTTATCGATGTGTAGGCCCCTCAGTATCACTGGTTATCGATGTGTAGGCCCCTCAGTATCACTGGTTATTGATGTGTAGGCCCCTCAGTATCACTCGTTATTGGTGTAGACCCCTCAGTATCACTGGTTATTGATGTGTAGGTCCCTCAGTATCACTGGTTATCGATGTGTAGGCCCCTCAGTATCACTGGTTATCGATGTGTAGGTCCCTCAGTATCACTGGTTATTGATGTGTAGGCCCCTCAGTATCACTAGTTATTGATGTGTAGGCCCCTCAGTATCACTGGTTATCGATGTGTAGGCCCCTCAGTATCACTGGTTATTGATGTGTAGACCCCTCAGTATCACTGGTTATTGATGTGTAGGCCCCTCAGTATCACTGGTTATCGATGTTTAGGCCCCTCAGTATCACTGGTTATTGATGTGTAGGCCCCTCAGTATCACTAGTTATTGATGTGTAGACCCCTCAGTATCACTGGTTATAGATGTTTAGGCCCCTCAGTATCAGTGGTTATTGATGTGTAGACCCCTCAGTATCAATGGTTATAGATGTTTAGGCCCCTCAGTATCACTAGTTATTGATGTGTAGACCCCTCAGTATCACTGGTTATAGATGTTTAGGCCCCTCAGTATCAGTGGTTATTGATGTGTAGGCCCCTCAGTATCACTAGTTATTGATGTGTAGACCCCTCAGTATCACTGGTTATTGATGTGTAGGTCCCTCAGTATCACTGGTTATTGATGTGTAGGTCCCTCAGTATCACTGGTTATTGATGTGTAGGTCCCTCAGTATCACTGGTTATTGATGTGTAGGCCCCTCAGTATCACTGGTTATTGATGTGTAGGCCCCTCAGTATCACTGGTTATTGATGTATAGGTCCCTCAGTATCACTGGTTATTGATGTGTAGGTCCCTCAGTATCACTGGTTATTGATGTGTAGGCCCCTCAGTATCACTGGTTATTGATGTGTAGGTCCCTCAGTATCACTGGTTATTGATGTGTAGACCCCTCAGTATCACTGGTTATTGATGTGTAGGTCCCTCAGTATCACTGGTTATTGATGTTTCGGACCCTCAGTATCACTGGTTATCGATGTGTAGGTCCCTCAGTATCAATAGTTATTGATGTGTAGGTCCCTCAGTATCACTGGTTATCGATGTGTAGGTCCCTCAGTATCACTAGTTATTGATGTTTCGGTCCGTCAGTATCACTGGTTATCGATGTGTAGGTCCCTCAGTATCACTGGTTATTGATGTGTAGACCCCTCAGTATCACTGGTTATCGATGTGTAGGCCCCTCAGTATCACTGGTTATTGATGTGTAGGCCCCTCAGTATCACTGGTTATCGATGTGTTGGCCCCTCAGTATCACTGGTTATTGATGTGTAGACCCCTCAGTATCACTGGTTATCGATGGGTAGGTCCCACAGTATCACTGGTTATAGATGTGTAGACCCCTCAGTATCACTGGTTATAGATGTTTAGGCCCCTCAGTATCAGTGGTTATTGATGTGTAGGCCCCTCAGTATCACTAGTTATTGATGTGTAGACCCCTCAATATCACTGGTTATAGATGTTTAGGCCCCTCAGTATCAGTGGTTATTGATGTGTAGACCCCTCAGTATCACTGGTTATAGATGGTTAGGCCCCTCAGTATCACTAGTTATTGATGTGTAGACCCCTCAGTATCACTGGTTATAGATGTTTAGGCCCCTCAGTATCAGTGGTTATTGATGTGTAGGTCCCTCAGTATCACTGGTTATAGATGTTTAGGCCCCTCAGTATCACTAGTTATTGATGTGTGGACCCCTCAGTATCACTGGTTATAGATGTTTAGGCCCCTCAGTTTCACTGGTTATTGATGTGTAGGCCCCTCAGTATCACTGGCTATTGATGTGTAGGTCCCTCAGTATCACTGGTTATTGATGTGTAGGCCCCTCAGTATCACTAGTTATTGATGTGTAGACCCCTCAGTATCACTGGTTATCGATGTGTAGGCCCCTCAGTATCACTGGTTATTGATGTGTAGGCCCCTCAGTATCACTGGTTATCGATGTGTAGGTCCCTCAGTATCACTGGTTATTGATGTGTAGACCCCTCAGTATCACTGGTTATTGATGTGTAGGCCCCTCAGTATCACTGGTTATTGATGTGTAGGCCCCTCAGTATCACTGGTTATTGATGTGTAGGTACCTCAGTATCACTGGTTATTGATGTGTAGGCCCCTCAGTATCACTGGTTATTGATGTGTAGGTCCCTCAGTATCACTGGTTATTGATGTTTAGGCCCCTCAGTATCACTGGTTATTGATGTGTAGGTCCCTCAGTATCACTGGTTATTGATGTGTAGGTCCCTCAGTATCACTGGTTATTGATGTGTAGGCCCCTCAGTATCACTGGTTATTGATGTGTAGGCCCCTCAGTATCACTGGTTATTGATGTGTAGGCCCCTCAGTATCACTGGTTATTGATGTGTAGGCCCCTCAGTATCACTGGTTATTGATGTGTAGGTCCCTCAGTATCACTGGTTATTGATGTTTAGGCCCCTCAGTATCACTGGTTATTGATGTGTAGGTCCCTCAGTATCACTGGTTATTGATGTGTAGGTCCCTCAGTATCACTGGTTATTGATGTGTAGGCCCCTCAGTATCACTGGTTATTGATGTGTAGGCCCCTCAGTATCACTGGTTATCGATGTGTAGGCCCCTCAGTATCACTGGTTATCGATGTGTAGGCCCCTCAGTATCACTGGTTATCGATGTGTAGGCCCCTCAGTATCACTGGTTATCGATGTGTAGGTCCTCCGTATCACTGGTTATCGATGTGTAGGCCCCTCAGTATCACTGGTTATCGATGTGTAGGCCCCTCAGTATCACTGGTTATTGATGTGTAGGCCCCTCAGTATCACTGGTTATCGATGTGTAGGCCCTCAGTATCACTGGTTATTGATGTGTAGACCCCTCAGTATCACTGGTTATCGATGTGTAGGCCCCTCAGTATCACTGGTTATTGATGTGTAGGCCCCTCAGTATCACTGGTTATCGATGTGTAGACCCCTCAGTATCACTGGTTATTGATGTGTAGGCCCCTCAGTATCACTGGTTATTGAAGTTTAGGCCCCTCAGTATCACTGGTTATTGATGTTTAGGCCCCTCAGTATCACTGGTTATTGATGTGTAGGTCCCTCAGTATCACTGGTTATCGATGTGTAGGCCCCTCAGTATCACTGGTTATCGATGTGTAGGCCCCTCAGTATCACTGGTTATTGATGTGTAGGCCCCTCAGTATCACTCGTTATTGGTGTAGACCCCTCAGTATCACTGGTTATTGATGTGTAGGTCCCTCAGTATCACTGGTTATCGATGTGTAGGCCCCTCAGTATCACTGGTTATCGATGTGTAGGTCCCTCAGTATCACTGGTTATTGATGTGTAGGCCCCTCAGTATCACTAGTTATCGATGTGTAGGCCCCTCAGTATCACTGGTTATCGATGTGTAGGCCCCTCAGTATCACTGGTTATTGATGTGTAGACCCCTCAGTATCACTGGTTATTGATGTGTAGGCCCCTCAGTATCACTGGTTATCGATGTTTAGGCCCCTCAGTATCACTGGTTATTGATGTGTAGGCCCCTCAGTATCACTAGTTATTGATGTGTAGACCCCTCAGTATCACTGGTTATAGATGTTTAGGCCCCTCAGTATCAGTGGTTATTGATGTGTAGACCCCTCAGTATCAATGGTTATAGATGTTTAGGCCCCTCAGTATCACTAGTTATTGATGTGTAGACCCCTCAGTATCACTGGTTATAGATGTTTAGGCCCCTCAGTATCAGTGGTTATTGATGTGTAGGCCCCTCAGTATCACTAGTTATTGATGTGTAGACCCCTCAGTATCACTGGTTATTGATGTGTAGGTCCCTCAGTATCACTGGTTATTGATGTGTAGGTCCCTCAGTATCACTGGTTATTGATGTGTAGGCCCCTCAGTATCACTGGTTATTGATGTGTAGGCCCCTCAGTATCACTGGTTATTGATGTATAGGTCCCTCAGTATCACTGGTTATTGATGTGTAGGTCCCTCAGTATCACTGGTTATTGATGTGTAGGCCCCTCAGTATCACTGGTTATTGATGTGTAGGTCCCTCAGTATCACTGGTTATTGATGTGTAGACCCCTCAGTATCACTGGTTATTGATGTGTAGGTCCCTCAGTATCACTGGTTATTGATGTTTCGGTCCCTCAGTATCACTGGTTATCGATGTGTAGGTCCCTCAGTATCACTAGTTATTGATGTGTAGGTCCCTCAGTATCACTGGTTATCGATGTGTAGGTCCCTCAGTATCACTAGTTATTGATGTTTCGGTCCCTCAGTATCACTGGTTATCGATGTGTAGGTCCCTCAGTATCACTGGTTATTGATGTGTAGACCCCTCAGTATCACTGGTTATTGATGTGTAGACCCCTCAGTATCACTAGTTATTGATGTTTAGGCCCCTCAGTATCACTGGTTATTGATGTGTAGGCCCCTCAGTATCACTGGTTATTGATGTTTAGGACCCTCAGTATCACTGGTTATCGATGTGTAGGCCCCTCAGTATCACTGGTTATTGATGTGTAGGCCCCTCAGTATCACTGGTTATTGATGTGTAGGCCCCTCAGTATCACTAGTTATTGATGTGTAGACCCCTCAGTATCACTGGTAATTGATGTGTAGGCCCCTCAGTATCACTGGTTATCGATATGTAGGCCCTCAGTATCACTGGTTATCGATGTGTAGGTCCCTCAGTATCACTGGTTATTGATGTGTAGACCCCTCAGTATCACTGGTTATCGATGTGTAGGCCCCTCAGTATCACTGGTTATTGATGTGTAGGCCCCTCAGTATCACTGGTTATCGATGTGTTGGCCCCTCAGTATCACTGGTTATTGATGTGTAGACCCCTCAGTATCACTGGTTATCGATGGGTAGGTCCCACAGTATCACTGGTTATAGATGTGTAGACCCCTCAGTATCACTGGTTATAGATGTTTAGGCCCCTCAGTATCAGTGGTTATTGATGTGTAGGCCCCTCAGTATCACTAGTTATTGATGTGTAGACCCCTCAATATCACTGGTTATAGATGTTTAGGCCCCTCAGTATCAGTGGTTATTGATGTGTAGACCCCTCAGTATCACTGGTTATAGATGTTTAGGCCCCTCAGTATCACTAGTTATTGATGTGTAGACCCCTCAGTATCACTGGTTATAGATGTTTAGGCCCCTCAGTATCAGTGGTTATTGATGTGTAGGTCCCTCAGTATCACTGGTTATAGATGTTTAGGCCCCTCAGTATCACTAGTTATTGATGTGTGGACCCCTCAGTATCACTGGTTATAGATGTTTAGGCCCCTCAGTTTCACTGGTTATTGATGTGTAGGCCTCTCAGTATCACTGGCTATTGATGTGTAGGTCCCTCAGTATCACTGGTTATTGATGTGTAGGCCCCTCAGTATCACTAGTTATTGATGTGTAGACCCCTCAGTATCACTGGTTATCGATGTGTAGGCCCCTCAGTATCACTGGTTATTGATGTGTAGGCCCCTCAGTATCACTGGTTATCGATGTGTAGGTCCCTCAGTATCACTGGTTATTGATGTGTAGACCCCTCAGTATCACTGGTTATTGATGTGTAGGCCCCTCAGTATCACTGGTTATTGATGTGTAGGCCCCTCAGTATCAGTGGTTATTGATGTGTAGACCCCTCAGTATCACTGGTTATAGATGGTTAGGCCCCTCAGTATCACTAGTTATTGATGTGTAGACCCCTCAGTATCACTGGTTATTGATGTTTAGGCCCCTCAGTATCACTAGTTATTGATGTGTAGGTCCCTCAGTATCACTGGTTATTGATGTGTAGGTCCCTCAGTATCACTGGTTATTGATGTGTAGGCCCCTCAGTATCACTGGTTATTGATGTGTAGGCCCCTCAGTATCACTGGTTATTGATGTGTAGACCCCTCAGTATCACTGGTTATAGATGTTTAGGCCCCTCAGTATCAGTGGTTATTGATGTGTAGGCCCCTCAGTATCACTAGTTATTGATGTGTAGACCCCTCAGTATCACTGGTTATTGATGTGTAGGTCCCTCAGTATCACTGGTTATTGATGTGTAGGTCCCTCAGTATCACTGGTTATTGATGTGTAGGTCCCTCAGTATCACTGGTTATTGATGTGTAGGCCCCTCAGTATCACTGGTTATTGATGTGTAGGCCCCTCAGTATCACTGGTTATTGATGTATAGGTCCCTCAGTATCACTGGTTATTGATGTGTAGGTCCCTCAGTATCACTGGTTATTGATGTGTAGGCCCCTCAGTATCACTGGTTATTGATGTGTAGGTCCCTCAGTATCACTGGTTATTGATGTGTAGACCCCTCAGTATCACTGGTTATTGATGTGTAGGTCCCTCAGTATCACTGGTTATTGATGTTTCGGTCCCTCAGTATCACTGGTTATCGATGTGTAGGTCCCTCAGTATCACTAGTTATTGATGTGTAGGTCCCTCAGTATCACTGGTTATCGATGTGTAGGTCCCTCAGTATCACTAGTTATTGATGTTTCGGTCCCTCAGTATCACTGGTTATCGATGTGTAGGTCCCTCAGTATCACTGGTTATTGATGTGTAGACCCCTCAGTATCACTGGTTATTGATGTGTAGACCCCTCAGTATCACTAGTTATTGATGTTTAGGCCCCTCAGTATCACTGGTTATTGATGTGTAGGCCCCTCAGTATCACTGGTTATTGATGTTTAGGACCCTCAGTATCACTGGTTATCGATGTGTAGGCCCCTCAGTATCACTGGTTATTGATGTGTAGGCCCCTCAGTATCACTGGTTATTGATGTGTAGGCCCCTCAGTATCACTAGTTATTGATGTGTAGACCCCTCAGTATCACTGGTAATTGATGTGTAGGCCCCTCAGTATCACTGGTTATCGATATGTAGGCCCTCAGTATCACTGGTTATCGATGTGTAGGTCCCTCAGTATCACTGGTTATTGATGTGTAGACCCCTCAGTATCACTGGTTATCGATGTGTAGGCCCCTCAGTATCACTGGTTATTGATGTGTAGGCCCCTCAGTATCACTGGTTATCGATGTGTTGGCCCCTCAGTATCACTGGTTATTGATGTGTAGACCCCTCAGTATCACTGGTTATCGATGGGTAGGTCCCACAGTATCACTGGTTATAGATGTGTAGACCCCTCAGTATCACTGGTTATAGATGTTTAGGCCCCTCAGTATCAGTGGTTATTGATGTGTAGGCCCCTCAGTATCACTAGTTATTGATGTGTAGACCCCTCAATATCACTGGTTATAGATGTTTAGGCCCCTCAGTATCAGTGGTTATTGATGTGTAGACCCCTCAGTATCACTGGTTATAGATGTTTAGGCCCCTCAGTATCACTAGTTATTGATGTGTAGACCCCTCAGTATCACTGGTTATAGATGTTTAGGCCCCTCAGTATCAGTGGTTATTGATGTGTAGGTCCCTCAGTATCACTGGTTATAGATGTTTAGGCCCCTCAGTATCACTAGTTATTGATGTGTGGACCCCTCAGTATCACTGGTTATAGATGTTTAGGCCCCTCAGTTTCACTGGTTATTGATGTGTAGGCCTCTCAGTATCACTGGCTATTGATGTGTAGGTCCCTCAGTATCACTGGTTATTGATGTGTAGGCCCCTCAGTATCACTAGTTATTGATGTGTAGACCCCTCAGTATCACTGGTTATCGATGTGTAGGCCCCTCAGTATCACTGGTTATAGATGTGTAGGCCCCTCAGTATCACTGGTTATCGATGTGTAGGTCCCTCAGTATCACTGGTTATTGATGTGTAGACCCCTCAGTATCACTGGTTATTGATGTGTAGGCCCCTCAGTATCACTGGTTATTGATGTGTAGGCCCCTCAGTATCAGTGGTTATTGATGTGTAGACCCCTCAGTATCACTGGTTATAGATGGTTAGGCCCCTCAGTATCACTAGTTATTGATGTGTAGACCCCTCAGTATCACTGGTTATTGATGTTTAGGCCCCTCAGTATCACTAGTTATTGATGTGTAGGTCCCTCAGTATCACTGGTTATTGATGTGTAGGTCCCTCAGTATCACTGGTTATTGATGTGTAGGCCCCTCAGTATCACTGGTTATTGATGTGTAGGCCCCTCAGTATCACTGGTTATTGATGTGTAGGCCCCTCAGTATCACTGGTTATTGATGTGTAGGTCCCTCAGTATCACTGGTTATTGATGTTTAGGCCCCTCAGTATCACTGGTTATTGATGTGTAGGTCCCTCAGTATCACTGGTTATTGATGTGTAGGTCCCTCAGTATCACTGGTTATTGATGTGTAGGCCCCTCAGTATCACTGGTTATTGATGTGTAGGCCCCTCAGTATCACTGGTTATCGATGTGTAGGCCCCTCAGTATCACTGGTTATCGATGTGTAGGCCCCTCAGTATCACTGGTTATCGATGTGTAGGCCCCTCAGTATCACTGGTTATTGATGTGTAGACCCCTCAGTGTCGCTGGTTGCGGGTGATGGGTATAGCACATTACGCTGCATTGTATTGTTTGCTGACTGACCTGCTGTGTACTTACTGCATTTTTCACAGTGTCAAATGTGCCAAAAGCAGCAAAACCATCCAAATAGACAGCAAAAGGCACCAAGAAAACGCCTTCCCCAGGAAGTCTGGCGGGGGCAGGACTCATCCACACAGACCGAGAAAGCCTGGATTTGATCCTCAGTCTGTGCTGGGTTGGCTCAGACTAACAATTACATCGATTCTCCTCCGGCCCCACCACCCTCCGAGATCTCTGCACTCCTCCAATTCCGGCCTCTTTTGCAATGCCGATTATAATCGCTCGACCATTGGTGGCCGTGCCTTCAGTTGCCTGGGCCCCAAGCTCTGAAACTCCCTCCCTAAACCTCTCCGCCTCTCTGTCCCCCTTTAAGACACTCCTTAAAACCTACCTCTTTGATCAAGCTTTGGTTCGCCTGTCCTAATATCTCCTTAGGGGAATCAAGGGGTATGGTGAGAAAGCAGGAATGGGGTACTGAAGTTGCATGTTCAGCCATGAACTCATTGAATGGCGGTGCAGGCTAGAAGGGCCGAATGGCCTACTCCTGCACCTATTTTCTATGTTTCTATGTTTCTATGTTATGGAGCTTGGTCAAAGTTTGTTTGGTAATCGCTTCTGTGAAGCACTTTAGGGTGATTTACTATATCAAAAGGTGCTATAACAAAGCTTTTGTTGTTGTTGCAAAATGTCTCCGATCCCGGGTAGAGAGCGAGATAATCATCCAGGCTTTCCCCTTCTGATCGCTGTTTCGTGGCACTCTGCGCTCTGAGTCAGAAGTTCGTGGGTTCAAGTCCCACGTCACAGACTTGAGCACATAAATCTAGGCTGACACTCCCAGTGCAGTGCCGAGGCCCTCAAATTTACCACCAAGCTCATGGTCTACAGGGCTGTAGTAATACCCGCCCTCCTGTATGGCTCAGAGACATGGACCATGTACAGTAGACACCTCAAGTCGCTGGAGAAATACCACCAACGATGGCTCCGCAAGATCCTACAAATCCCCTGGGAGGACAGACGCACCAACATTAGCGTCCTCGACCAGGCCAACATCCCCAGCATTGAAGCACTGACCACACTTGGATCAGCTCCGTTGGGCAGGCCACATAGTTCGCATGCCAGACACGAGACTCCCGAAACAAGCGCTCTGCTTGGAACTCCTTCACGGCAAACGAGCCAAAGGTGGGCAGAGGAAACATTACAAGGACACCCTCAAAGCCTCCCTGATAAAGCATCCCCACTGACACCTGGGAGTCCCTGGCCGAAGACTGCCCTGGGTGCAGGAGGCGGACCCGGGAGGGTGCTAAGCGCCTCGAGACTCGTCGACGCGTGCATGCGGAAGACAAGCGCAGGCTGTGGAAGGAGCAAACCAGTCCCACCCTTCCTTACCCTCAACGACTGTCTGCCCCGCCTGCGGCAGGGACTGTGGCTCTCGCATTGGACTGTTCAGCCACCTAAGGACTCATTCTAAGAGTGGAAGCAAGTCTTCCTCGATTCCGAGGGACTGCCTCTGATGATGAGTGCTGAGGGAGCGCTGCACTGTCGGAGGTGCCGTCTTTTGAATGAGACGTTAAACCGAGATCCCGTCTGCTCCCTCAGGTGGACGTAAAAGATCCCACGCCACTTGCCGTCATCGGCAAGGCCAGCATTTATTGCCCATCCCTAATTGCCCTGGAGAAGGTGGTGAGGCAACTCAGTGGCTTGCTAGGCCATTTCAGAGGGCAGTTAAGAGTCAAATACCATTGCTGTGGGTCTGGAGTCACAGGTAGGCCAGACCGGGTAAAGACGGCAAATGTACTCCCCTCAAGGCATTAGTGAACCAGATAGGTTTTTCACAATAATCCAGTAGTTTGATAAAGGGCTGGACTTTTGCCTTCATTTTCATCGGTTTTCTCGGCGGTACAGCTGTTTTTTGGTGAAAAAACCGCCCGGCGAAAGTTTCCTCTCTCTTTTCTAGAGTTCCACCGACATTTTGAAAAGTCCGCCGGGGAGCGGACCACTCACGTGCATCTGCATGCACCGTCGAGAAAACCGCCAGGATCCAAGTTTTGCCTCAATGGGGACCCATACGCATTGCCGAGTAAACCGCCCACGAAAAGCTGCCAGAAACAGGGTGGTCGGTGAGTACCCGGCAAAGAAAGGTAAGGTAAAGGTTTTTTTATCATTATTTTTTAAATTCTATGACGCCGATTACCTTAAAAAGGGTCGTGAGAATGTTTTATAACTTTTTTTAATTTGAAAAAATATTTTTTGAGTTTCCCCCTCCCTAGGCCCAACCGCAGCCTCGGACTAAATTTTAAGGACTTACCGTCCATTCTGGTAAGAACCACCTATTTTACCTAGTTTTGCCTTTAACCCCCGAGAATCTTGGTGCAAGATCCATTTTCACGCCGGGCGTTTTTTTTTTTACCTTTGCTACGGAAGTTTTCACCAACGTTATTTGCAGAATCTTAGCGATCTTTCTGGATGGCAATTGGACGGTGGGGGGCTTCAGGGAAAGTCTAGCCCCTGGTCACCAGCACTGATACTAGCTTTTTTTAACAAGGGCATGGGAGTTCTCCCTGCTGTCCTGGCCAATATTTATCCTTCAACCAACATCACAAAAAGAATCCGTATATCTGGTCATTATCGCAGGACTGTTTGTGGGAGCTTGCTGTGTGAAAATTGGCTGCCGTGTTTCCTACATTACAACAGTGACGTTACTTCATAAAAAAATAAATAGGAGCAGGAGTAGGCCCTATGGCCCCTCGAGCCTGCTCCGCCATTCAATGAGATCATGGCTGATCTGATCTTGGCCTCAACTCCACTTCCCTGCCCGCTCCCCATAACCCTTCACTCCCCTACAGTTCAAGAATCTGTCTATCTCCAACCTTAAATATATTCAGTGACCCAGCACTTTGGGACATCCTGAGGTCGTGAAAGGCGCTATATTAATGCAAGTTTTTCCTTTCGTTTTCAATTCTTCAGGAGGGCAGGGGCGAGAGATGAAAACCTCATAAAAAGCAAAAAAAACCCCAAAAGAACATGAGAAAATCGAGCAGGAGTAGGTCATTCGGCCCCTTGAGTCTGCTCCGCCATTCACTGAGATCACCTCACAAAGAAATCAAGGACTTGAGCACAAAAAATCTAGGCTGACACTCCAGTGCAGTGCTGAGGGAGCGCTGCACTGTCGGAGGTACAGTCTTTCGGATGAGACGTTAAACCGAGGCGCCGTCTGCTCTCTCAGGTGGATGTAAAAGATCCCACGGCACTATTTCGAAGAAGAGCAGGGGAGTTATCCCCGGTGTCCTGGGGCCAATATTTCTCCCTCAATCAACATGAAATTGGAGTAGAAATCCCGCTTTCTCCTCCCCGCGGGTGTTCGACTAGATTTTAGAGACAAAATGCGCACCTACCTGAAGCTGCTGCACCCACTCGAGTTCCCGATCCACAGGCCTCCTCTCCTGCACGTCGCAGCATGTGCTCGTAGGGACGTGCGCAGAAGTCACATGTGCCTGAACACCCAATCACAGGTAAGTACTTTTTCATTCATAATAATGGGAACTCCGTAAGTTGGAGTTCCCATTATTATGAATGAGAAACACTCAAAACACTAATTTAAAAAAATAGAAAATATACATTACATATTTAAGATTCGTTTAAATTAAAGTTATTAATCACATAAAAAAAAATATTTTCCCAATTTTTAAAAAAGTTTTTAAAGTTATGCCTTAAAATAAACTTACCATAGTTGGGAGAGTTTTTAACAATAAAATATGTTCTCATAACTTTATTTTAATATGTTTTTGTGTGTTTTAAAACACTTGCGCCTGTAACAGTAGGCTATATGCCTGCTTTTTCAGGCGCAAGATTTTTGAGGACATTTGCTGGGCAAGATATCCGTAAATATCGCAATCTTGCACGTACAAATGTCCTTGCTTCCGATCTGGTTACGATCTGTCCAGCTCCAGCTTGACATAAAAACATAGAAACATAGAAAATAGGTGCAGGAGTAGGCCATTCGGCCCTTCGAGCCTGCACCACCATTCAATATGATCATGGCTGATCATTCCCTCAGTACCCCTTTTCTGCTTTCTTTCCATACCCCTTGATCCCTTTAGCCGTAAGGGCCATATCTAACTCCCTCTTGAATATATCCAATGAACTGGCATCAACAACTCTCTGCAGCAGGGAATTCCACAGGTTAACAACTCTCTGAGTGAGGAAGTTTCTCCTCATCTCAGTCCTAAATGGCCTACCCCTTATCCTAAGACTGTGTCCCCTGGTTCTGGACCTCCCCAACATCAGTAACATTCTACGCGCATCTAACCTGTCCCGTCCCGTCAGAATCTTATATGTTTCTATGACATCCCCTCTCATCCTTCTAAATGTATAAAGGCCCAGTTGATCCAGTCTCTCCTCATATGTCAGTCCAGCCATCCCAGGAATCAGTCTGGTGAACCTTTGCTGCACTCCCTCAATAGCAAGAACATCCTTCCTCAGATTAGGAGACCAAAACTGAACACAATATTCCAGGTGAGGCCTCACCAAGGCCCTGTACAACTGCAGTAAAACCTACCTGCTCTGATACTCAAATCCCCTCGCTATGAAGGCCAACATACCATTTACCTTCTTCACCGCCTGCTGCACCTGCATGCCAACTTTCAATGACTGATGTACCATGACACCCAGGTCTCGTTGCACCTCCCCTTTTCCTAATCTGCCGCCATTCAGATAATATTCTGTCTTCGCGTTTTTGCCCCCAAAGTGGATAACCTCACATTTATCCACATTATACTGCATCTGCCATGCATTTGCCCACTCACCTAACCTGTCCAAGTCACCCTGAAGCCTCTTGGCGTCCCCCTCACAGCTCACACCGTCACCCAGTTTAGTCTCATCTGCATGCGCATTGCGTGCTGAAAACCGGCTTTTCCGATGCCTCCCCGGGTCCGTAGAAACTTTATATGGGCCCGGGGACGTCGGAATTTCTACCCCATTATCTGATCATTATCACATTGCTGTTGTGGGAGCTTGCTGTCCGCAAATTGGCTGCCGCGTTTCCTACGTTACAACAGTGACTACACTTCAAAAAGTACTTCATTGGCTGTAAAGCGCTTTGAGACATCCAGTGGTCGTGAAAGGCGCTATGTAAATCCAAGTCTTTCAAGTCATTTATGTAGCGCACTTCAAGACCTGAGGATTTCCCGAAGCGCTTTCCAGCCAATGAAGCACCGAGATCTCTGGCAGACTCCTGAGTCTGACAGTCGTCTGCTTTAAGACCCTGACTATGGTATTGTTTGCCGGGGACGGGGTGGGGGTGGGGGAGCTCGCTCGCTTGTGAAGGCCCACCCATCTGGATGGCAGCTGACTCTGGTTTCTGTGCTATTTTCCGTGCCTGCTTTCTTGTCTCAACAAATTTCATTATAAATTTCCATAAATAAAGCGCCTCGGGGGACTTGTTGAAACCCCTTTTAAAACTGTCATGTCTACATTGTCGAGTCGAGCTTCACTTAATGTAATGCCATCAAAAGAAGCATGATATGTAAATCAGGGAGATATATTGTTTACAATTATGATCTCTTTGGGGCCACCCAGTACTTAATTACTCCATTGCACTCTGTCACCAAAGAAAACAGTAATTCTTTGAGCGCTGACACCCCTAGGGGAGACAACTTGGCTTAATATTGTTCATTAGACTGTTTGCGATTAGTGATTCTTTCCAAGGGCTTAATGAATTCATTAGGTTGAACAAATGATGTTGTTGTTAAAATTAAGACAGGAATGTCGGGGAAATGCACACTGCCAGAATCTGCTTGGGCTCGAAGCGAAATCTTGTTGGAGACGGAACTTTGGGGTTGTACTACCGCACCTAGCTTTAAGACCGTGAAAGAAGACATGGGGCTGTGGATTTTCCGTCTCCTGCCGCCCCTCTTAGCGCCCCAGAGGGGCGGCAATGGCGGCGGAAAGCACCTGCGCCTGTGCGGCCAGTTCGATGGCGGTTTTTGCGGGGGCGCGGAGCAGTACCGCCCGGGAGAGGCGAGCCGGTGTGCAACGCCCCCTGGTGGCGACGCCGTCTCGCTATTTGGCTCGTGCCCGCTCTGTAGCGCCCCCCCCCCCCTAATGGCAACACCTGGGAAAGCTGTACCGGCCGAAGGGATTGAAGAAATGTCTACCCTCGGGTAAGTGTGATCGTTTTTTTTATTTTTTGCGATTTATGTTGGGGGTGGCCGTCAGTAATGAATCGGGAACTGTTTTTTTTGGTGGTTTTCTTCAGGTTTTTCTTTCTCCACAGAAGCCTCTCTCGGTGTGCTCTGAGGCCGGCTGTGTAGCTCGTGATTTCCGCTTGCTCAGCCGGCCTAGTGCCCTGAGCGAGGTGTGTAAATGCCTCCCGCGGCACTCCGCCCCACACTCAGGGCCCAGCTGGTGAATTTTGCGGCTGGAGACACAAACCATTTCCCGGCGATAAATTTAGCGCTCCGCCCGGATTAACACAGGCGCAACCGAATTTCTCCCTGTTGAGGTAACACTTCAGAGACCCGACCCCGTCCGGGTGAAATGTGCCCGCGCTGTCTCAGCTGCTTTTCAACTGAGACCACCTCTGGTTCTTCTACTGAGTCAAGTCGCGTGGGTCTTAATTCAACATCAGCTCTTTGTTTCTCGAGCACATGCCCGGGCCTTTTGGCTAAGATCATGCGTAACTGACCTGACAGGGGAGTAACCATGACCAGAAAGTGGTTCTCCCTGGATCAGGAAGGTGGTTCTCCTATGCTTTTTGGAAATAGGAGGTGGGTGGGGGGGGCCTGCCCCATCCACCTCCATGGCACGAACCTGGTAATGCAGTACTTCCAGGAACGGCGCAGCCTTGGCTCTAGGCCTTTTGGCTAAGAGCAAAATCATTGGCGCAGAGTGATCTTTGTTTGGGCGCAAGGTGACCTTTGGCGTTTATGATCTGACAAGTTGATCTGACAAAGAATTGGAAAGATTGGCAACGAATAAAACATTAAAAAAAAAACATGCCCGCGAGAGCTTCTCTCGACCGATCGAGATGAAGCACTCTGCAGAATACAGAAATGGTTACGTTCTTGTACTTTTCTCGGTCCCTGTCCATGTGCTCCTGGGGGCGGGCCCCAGGGCGTGGCTCACATTCTTTCTCCTTGATTATATTATAGTTGCATACCTGTCGATAGTCGAAGGTTCTTGGCTTGCTTTTAATCCACTTAGTACATCTAGCTTATTTACCTTGTTTGCCCACCTGACTCCACATTCTTGAGTCATTACCTCAGAAATAGTGACAATGGCAGTTTGTTAATTAGATCATTATCCTGTCTGCGTTCTGCAACTAGCAGGCCGGGGCCATTGGAGGGAGCAGTATCTGGCAGCCCGGCCCGGAAATAGGCCCGGTCCTAGCCTGCAAGACCATCAGCAGGCCGGGGCCATTGGAGGGAGCAGCGTCCGGGGGCATACCACTGCAGGCCGCAGCGCGTGTTGCTGCAGGAGGGCGACGGCTGCGAAGCCAGGTCGCTGATCGCAGTGCGGGCAGGCACAGCAGGAGGGGCGAAGGAGCGGCAAGGGTTTGTGGAGGGAAGTGACCGGGGCCCAGGAGAGGTGTGAATCTGAGGCCCAGGAGAGGCGAGGGCCCAGGGGCAGCACGGGCCAGCCCACACTGCGATATGTGTGCACACTAGGTCCGTGCAGCAGAGCTGGTCTCCAGTTAGTCTTGAGTAACCCTTGCCACTGGACCGAGACCTAGCTCTGTCAAGCCCGTGTGGTGGCTGGTGTGCAACGGTCACCCCACGTTAAAAACATCCACGCACAGGCATCTTCTACCCCTTCACGACGTAGTTCGGGATCTGGAATATTGGGTCCTTCATTGAAACACCTGTGAACTCATCCCTTTTTGGCGTGGAAGCAAGTCATCCTCGCTTCAAGGGACTGCCTATGATGATGATGAGATCAGTATTTCCCTGACAACTTTCTTGATTGAATGTCCATCATGCTATTTTCCTCCAACATTCCCCCATAGCAACAGGAGGAGGCCAGTCAGCTCCACGAGCCCGTTCTGCCATTCAATTAGATCATGGCTGATCTGTACCTTAACTCCATCTGCCCGCCTTGGTTCTTTAACCCTTAATACCCTTGCCTAGCAAAATTCTATAAATCTCAGTTTTTGAAGTATTCAATTGACCCCCAGCCTCAACAGCTTTCTTTGTGGGGCGGGGGGCAGAGACAATTTCAGCCAATTGAGCCTGTGTGTTTCAGAGACAGTATACAACCTATCCTGTTGTCAACCTCACCATCACCCTCTCTGTAGATATGAACCTGCAAATCTTCTCTCTACTCCTCATTGATATGTCAAGCAAAACTCCAAAAACTGCCAACCCTACATCATAGGACCAGAGGCGGCGTGAGGAACATTTTTTTTACGGAGCAAGGTGTTGTAATCTGGAATGCACTGCCTGAAAGGGCAGTGGAAGCAGATTCAATAGTAACTTTCAAAAGGGAATTAGATAAATACTTGGAAAGGAAAAACATTGCAGGGTTGTGGGGAAAGAGCAGGAGGGAGTGGGACTAATTGGATCACTCTACCAAGAGCCGGCACAGGAACGATGGGCCGAATGGCCTCCTTCTGTGTTGTCTCATTCTATGATATAGCCTTGCCTGACTGATTGCCTTCCTTGCCCTGATAGTTCCATGGTCCCACCAGCTCAAGACCCACCATGTTCCTCACAGGGATTATCTCTATCCTTTTAACCCATGCCTGTCTCTTTACTGATGTTGCTCTTTGGGATTTCCCTAACAAAAAAAAATCGAAGTTAAAGGTCTTTGCCCGCACACTTCAATTTCTGGTTTTGGTGTTCCCGAGGCTGGGCTTCTGTGTGCCAACAAAGCATAGGTGTCAGCTGTGGTTCAGTGGGCACCACTTCTTACCTTGGAGTCAGAAGTTTGTAGGTTCAAATCCCCCTCCAGCAACTTGAGCATGTAATTTAGGCTGGCGAGGGAGTGCTGCACTGTCAGAGGTGCCTTCTTTCGGATAAGATGTTAAACCGAGGCCTCGACTGCTCTCTCAGGTGGATGTAAAAAATCCCACGCCACTATTTCAAAGAAAGACTTATATTTATTTAGCGCCTTTCACGACCATCTCAAAGCACTTTACAGCCCATGAAGTACTTTTTGGAGTGTAGTCATTGTTGCACTGTGGGAAATGCGGCAGCCAATTTGCGCACAGCAAGCTCCCACAAACAGCAGTGAGATAATGACCAGATAATCTGTTTTTGTTATGTTGATTGAGGGATGAATATTGGCCCCAGGACACCTGGGATAACTCCCCTGCTCTCCTTCGAAATAGTGCCGTGGGATCTTTTACATCCACTGGAGAGGGCAGACATGGCCACGGTTTAACGTCTCATCCAAAAGACAGCGTATCCGACAGTGCAGCACTCCCTCAACACTGCAGTGGAGTGTCAGCAGAAAAGCAGGGGCGTTCTCTCTGGTATCTCATCATCATCATCATAGGCAGTCCCTCGAAATTGAGGAAGACTTGCTTCCACTCTGAGTTCTTAGGTGCCTGAACAGTCCAATACGGGAATTACAGTCCCTGTCATAGGTGGGACAGACAGTGGTTGGAGGAAAGAGTGGGTCGCTATCTCATGTGTGTCCCTCAACCAACATTGTCTGGTCATTATCACATTGCTGTCTGCGAGATCTGTTTGGCTGCCGTGTTTCCGACATGACAATCAGCGACTACACTTTAAAAGTACTTCATTGGCTGCAAAGCATTTAGAAACATAGAAATTTACAGCGCAGAAGGAGGCCATTTCGGCCCATTGTGTCTGTGCCGGCCGACACAGAGCCGCATGGCCCTCGGTCAGCAGCCCTGAAGGTTACATATAAACCTATGAACAATGACGGAAAGGCAAAGAGCACCCAGCCCAACCAGTCCGCCTCACACAACTACAACACCCCTTATACTAAAAACATCTACACATCACCCCAACCGGAGCCATTTGAAGGCATCCCGAGGTTGCGAAAGGCACAATTCCTTTTCTCCCGGTTTTAGGGGATTCAGCGTATGTTCCCAATTCCTGATAGGTGCTCGCAGGGCAGGAAACGCTGCAAAAATATTCTCACCCACACTTCACACCGCAACATCTGCTCGTGGTTTACAAGGAGCTATTACTGCTGCCCCAGTGGCGAGCGGCTGTGCAGTGATGGGACCGAGCACAGGCCTCGAACATGAAAGGAACAGTGTTTGATGCGATATAAAGCTCCCTGTGAACTTGTGCATGGGGCATGTGCCAAGTGCTTGGATCTTGAGAGGGCAATGAGTGACTGTAGTAAAGATCAAAACAATGGCATTGTCTTTGAGGTTTCTTCCTGCAACAAGAATGTCAACTTGCATTTATATACTAGCATGTTTTTCTCTCTCTCTGCTTCCCATGGCAGCTGGTAATTATTAGAAACATAGAAACATAGAAAATAGGTGCAGGAGTAGGCCATTCGGCCCTTCGAGCCTGCACCACCATTCAATATGATCATGGCTGATCAAGCAACTTCAGTACACCATTCCTGCTTTCTCTCCCTACCCCTTGATCCCTTTAGCCGCAAGGGCCACATCTAACTCCCTTTTGAATATATCTAACGAACTGGCCTCAACAACTTTCTGTGGTAGAGAATTCCACAGGTTCACAATTCTCTGAGTGAAAAAGTTTCTCCTCATCTCGGTCCTAAATGGCCTACCCCTTATTCTTAGACTGTGACCCCTGGTTCTGGACTTCCCCAATATCGGGAACATTCTTCCTGCATCAAACCTGTCCAATCCCGTAAGAACGTTATATGTTTCTATGAGATCCTCTCTCACTCTTCTAAATTCCAGCGAATATAAGCCTAGTCGATCCAGTCTTTCTTCATATGTCAGTCCTGCCATCCCGGGAATCAGTCTAGTGAACCTTCGCTGCACTCCCTCAATAGCAAGAATGTCCTTCCTCAGATTAGGAGACCAAAACTGTACACAGTATTCAAGGTGTGGCCTCACCAAGGCCTTGTACAACTGCAGTCACACCTCCCTGCTCCTATACTCAAATCCTCTCGCTATGAAGGCCAACATGCCATTTGCCTTCTTCACCGCCTGCTGTACCTACATGCCAACTTTCAATGACTGATGTACCATGACACCCAGGTCTCGTTGCACCTCCCCTTTTCCTAATCTGTCACCATTCAGGTAATATTCTGCCTTCCTGTTTTTGCCACCAAAGTGGATAACCTCATATTTATCTACATTATACTGCATTTGCCATGCATTTGCCCACTCACCTAACCTGTCCAAGTCACCCTGCCTTAGCATCGTCCTCACAGCTCACACTGCCACCCAGCTTAGTGTCATCTGCAAACTTGGAGGTATTACATTCAATTCCTTCATCTAAATCGTTAATGTATTTTGTAAATAGCTGGGGTCCCAGCACTGAACCTTGCCGCACCCCACTAGTCACTGCCTGCCATTCTGAAAAGGACCCACCATTCACACCCTATCCAGACTCATCTTTTTCTAACTTCTGCCATTACCATCTCAAGTCGGCCCATCATCCCTTTTGTCTCGCAAATCTCTCCTGTCTTCCACCCGATCACAGACGTTCCCTTTTGTTCTTTCCTCCCCTCCCTCTAACACTGCTCCTTAAGAATCATAAAATGCTGGAACTTTCAGCAGGTCAGGCATCATTTGTGGAGAGGAAGCAGAGTTAACGTTTCGGGGTCGATGACCCTTCGTCAGAACATCGACCCAAAACTTTAACTCTGCCTCCTCTGCACAGATGCTGCCTGACTCGCTGAGATTTCCCGCATTTTTCTGTTTGTATTTCAGATTCCAGCACCCGCGGTATTCTGCTTTTATAAAAGGGAGAACGTGTCTCCAGTGGCGGGAGGGTTGGTAACCAGAGGACACGGATTTAAGATCATCGTCAAAAGAGGAGAATTTTTTTTAACGCAGCGAGTTGTTGTGATCTGGAACGCGCGGGCTGCCAGGGTGAAGGAAGCAGATTCAATAGTAACTTTTTAAAGGGGATTGGATATATATTTGAAAAGGAAAAAGTTTGATTATGGGGAAAGAGCAAGGGTGAGGGACTAATTGATAGCTCTTTCAAAGAGGCATGATGGGCTGAATGACTCCTTCTGTGCTGTATAATTCAATAATCATCATCATAGGCGGTCCCTCGAATCGAGGATGACTTGCTTCCAAGCCAAAAAGGGATGAGTTCACAGGTGTTTCAATGAAGGACCTAATATTCCAGGTCCCGAACTACATGTTGAAGGGTGGAAGATGCCTGTGGGTGGATTTTTTTAACGTGGGGTGACCGTTGCACACCAGTCACCACACGGGCTTGACAGAGCTAGGTCTTGGTCCAGTGGCAAGGATTGACCAAGACGACTGGAGACCTGCTCTGCTGCACAGACCTAGTGCGCACACACATATCGCACAGTGTGGGCTGGGTCCGTGCTGCCCCTGGGCCCCTGGGCTCTTCTGGGCCTCGAACTCACGCCTCTCCTGGGCCCCGGTCACGTCGCTCCATGATCACTCGCCGCTCATTTGCCCCGACCTCGCCGCTCCTGCTGTACCTGCCCACGCTCCAATCACCGACCTGGACCGTGATGACGTCCAATTCAGTCGCCCTCTTCGCTCCCGTCGCCCTCCTGCACCAGCTCGCCCTGTACCTTGCCGTGGTATGCCGCCACGCTGCTCCAGGCCGCCGCACGCCACTCCTTTTATGGCCATCAGCGGCAGGTCGGGGATTCAATAATAAGCTAATAAAGAGTGCCCATGCAGCAGAGCTGGTCTCCAATCATCTGGGATACCCTTGCCACTGGACCAAGACCTCGCTCTGTCAAGCCCATGCGGTGGCTGGTGTGCAACGGCAACCCCACATCAAAAGAACTTACGCACAGGCATCTTCCACTCTTTAAAATGAAGTTTGGGACCTGGAATGTCAGGACCCTCATGGACAACTCCAACAGTGACAGACCGAACGTCGCACTGCTATTGTTGCCCGGGAGCTCAGAGGCTTCGACATAGACATCGCCACTCTGAGTGAGACCCGGCGGGAAGGGGAAGGCCAGCTCGAGGAATAAAGTGGTGGTTACATCTTCTTCTAGAAAGGCAAACCCGAAGAAAATACTGCCTCCATAGGGTCGGCTTCAGCATCAAAATTGAGCTAGTTTGGCGTCTTGTAAAGATTATATGAATGGCAGGCAATGACTCAGTGCTGGGACCCCAGCTCTTTACAATATACATTAGCGATTTAGATGAAGGAATTGAGTGTAATATCTCCAAGTTTGCGGATGACACTAAACTGGGTGGTGGTGTGAGCTGTGAGGAGGACGCTGACAGGCTGCAGGGTGACTTGAACAGGTTAGGTGAGTGGGCAAATGCATGGCAGATGCAGTATGATGTGGATAAATGTGAGGTTATCCATTTTGGGGGCAAAACCACGAATATTATCTGAATGGTGGCAGATTAGTAGGAAAAGGGGAGGTGCAATGAGACCTGGGTGTCATAGCTCATCAGTCGCTGAAAGTGGGCATGCAGGTACAGCAGGCGGTGAAGAAGGCAAATGGTATGTTGGCCTTCGTAGCTAGGGGATTTGAGTATGGAAGCAGAGAGGTCTTACTTCAGTTGTACAGGGCCTTAGTGAGGCCTCACCTGGAATATTGTGTTCAGTTTTGGTCTCCTAATCTGAGGAAGGACGCTCTTGCTATTGAGGGAATGCAGCGAAGGTTCACCAGACTGATTCCAGGGATGGCTGGACTGTCATATGAGGAGAGACTGGATCAACTGGGCCTTTATTCACTGCAGTTTAGAAGGATGAGAGGGGATCTCATAGAAACGTATAAGATTCTGACGGACAGGTTAGATGCGGGAAGAATGTTCCCTATGTTGAGGAACCAGGGGACATAGTCTTAGGATAAGAGGTAAGCCATTTAGGACCGAGATGAGGAGAAACTTCTTCACTTAGAGAGTTGTTAACCTGTGGAATTCCCTGCCGCAGAGAGTTGTTGATGCCAGTTCATTGGATATATTCAAGAGGGCGTTAGATATGGCCCTTACGGCTAAGGGGATCAAGGGGTATGGAGAGAAAGCAGGAAAGGGGTACTGAGGGAATGATCAGCCATGATCTTATTGAATGGCGGTGCAGGTTCGAAGGGCTGAATGGCCTACTCCTGCACCTATTTTCTATGTTTCTATGTTTCTATATAAAAAGCCCATCATCCATTTTGCCTCTCTAATCTCTCCTGTCTTCCACCCTATCACAGACCTTCCCTTTTGTTCTTTCCTCCACTCCCCCTTTCAGTGCTTAAGAACATGCTCTTTTTGAACATTCAACAGTTCTGACCAAGGGTCATTGACCCGAAAGGTTAACTCTGTTTCTCTCTCCACAGATACTGCCTGACCCGCTGAGATTTCCACCATTCTCCGTTTTTATTTCCGATTCCAGCCTCTGCAGTATTTTGCTTTTGTGCAGAAAAAGTTAATCAGAAGCACTGCTTCGTGCTAAACTCCAGCACTGAGACAAGAGGGTACAGGCTCGAACTAGTTAAAGGCAAATCTGGGACGTGTATCTGGGAATTCTGCTTCATACAACGAGTGATCACCAAACGTTGGGACTCCCGGGTACGGTGAAGGGGGAAACCTGGGAATTATTTCAGGAGCAGTCGGAGGTTGGGCTGGATGAGCTCAAATGGGCCTCACCTGGGGGGGCCTCACATTTGGAAGGCCCTTTCATTGGGCTGTGGTAAAGTGGCAGACAGTGGGGGTGAAAATTACGGTCGGAGGCTTCCTGCGTACGAACGCCTCCGGCTCGAAAAAAATCTACGAAAATACCTGGTGGTCCCGGAGGAACGTAGGATCCCGGTCGGAGGCTTAGATTCATAGCGCACGGGAACATGTCTTTCAGGTACGTTCGTACATGCTGGAGTCACATGGACCTGGACCACCAATCACGATGCACTATTCTCATTGATAAAAATGGGAGCTCTGTCTGTACGGACTCCCATTACTATCAATGAGAAAAACCCCTAAAACACCCAAACACAGCATTATTAAGAAATGAAACACCTCACAGATTTAAAATTAAATGCAATGTTTAAAAGAATATATATAATTTTTGGATTTTTTTTAATATAGGGTTAAAAATAAACTTCTTTTAACGGACAGGGTTTTTAACATAAAAATGAGTGTTTAAATTGAATTTTTATATGTTTTAAAAGTGTTACGCTGGTAAAAGTAAGCTATGCACCTGCTTTTACCAGGCGTAAAAGGTTGAAGGACATGCGCTGGGCAGGAGCTGGCGCAATCCCTCCCGCACAAATGTCCTTCCAGCGGGAACACACATCTCGCCCCAAAAGCCGGGTTTGGTGAGGCCTTGCCGAGTCTGTGCGCACTTCGTACGGACCCAGCGAGGCCGGAATTTTCACCCCAGTGTCTCTTTACACCTGTTCTAAAGCGGGACTCTTGAAAGAGTGCCTGCGTTCAAAGCAATTGAAAGGCATTTGTTGTGAAACCAGTGGGCTGTCAATTCCTGTGCTCGAGAGCTGGTGACAGAGAGACAGTAACCAGCGGCAGAAATATCCAGCAATCGAGTGAATTCGGAGATCATTTTGTGCAGCACAGATTGCGACGGTCCGTGTTAATTGTATTCAGGAGGTGGGTATGAATTGCGGACTCTTTTGTGTTCATATGTATGGGAGCAGGCCCGGGAAGTGGGGGAAGTTTATCCTGGGATTGCACGCTAGGTATGTAATGTGTGTCTCTGTAAATAAAGGGACTGACTATATGTGCTGTGTGTTCATTGTCCTTCTGAGTGTGCGTCTGCCGAGACTCCCCCACCGATACCTCCCGCCCAAACCGAAAGTGTCGGACCGGAGGAGCAGCCCAGAACCTCAATCATTCCGACCACGTTGCCCGCTGAGCCCCTGACCCCGACCCCCAACCCCCGTGCGGCCTCAAGCGACCTCGACTCTTGAGCGACCCCAACCTCCGAGCGGTCTCGACCCCCGAGCGACCCTAACCCCTGAGCCCTGAGCAGCCCCGACCCCCGACCCCTGAGCGGCCGACTTGCATTTATATAGCGCCTTTCACAACCAGTGGACATCGCAAAGCACTTTACAGCCAATGAAGTCACTGTTGTAATGTGGGAAATGCGGCAGCCAATTTGCACACAGCAAGCTCCCACAAACAGCAATGTGATAATGACTAGATCATTTGTTTTTTGTTATGTTGATTGAGGGATAAATATTGGCCCCAGAACACCGGGGATAACTCCCTTGCTCTTCTTTGAAATAGTGCCATGGGATCTTTTATGTGCACCTAAGAGAGCAGACAGGGCCTCAGTTTAACTTCGCATCCGAAAAACAGCACCTCCGACTGGGAGTGTGAGCCTAGATATTTTGATGCTCAAGTCTCTGGAGTGGGACTCGAACCCACAACCTCCTGACTCAGAGGCGAGAGTGCTGCCCACTGAGCCCCAGCAGACACTGTGACTGAAGTAACTGAAGACTAAGCCCCAGTATTGTGTCCTTCACCACCTGTCTATCCGACGTTGTACAGTCCAGGGTGTCAGTACATCAGGGACAGAAGCAAAGCACAAACCAGCCCGGGTGCATTCTGCCCTTATTATTACATTTATTTCTGGCTAGTTATCCTTACCTTGTTGTGGACATTAACTCTGCATTTCACGCGGTGTTGCTCACAGTCAGTCTGCTGCTATTTTATAATCATTGGAAATTCAATGTGGGTTTGCTAGCGACTCTCGCCTCCGAATCAAAACATTGTAGGATTAAAATTCCACTCCAAGACGTAATGTAGGCTGGCACTGAGGGAGCGCTGCATCGATGGTTCCTCTTGGCTCAGAGCCTAAACTGGAGCTCAAGCCTGGCTGTTTATTTGGTTAGAATCATAGAAATTTACAACAAGCATTCCGTATGGCTTCTTAACCACCTTATCTACCTGGCCTGCTACCTTCAGGGATCTGTGGACATGCACTCCCAGGTCCCTTTGTTCCTCTACACTTCTCAATGTCCTACCATTTAATGTGTATTCCCTTGCCTTGTTAGCCCTCCCCAAATGCATTACCTCACACTTCTCCGGATTGAATTCCATTTGCCACTGTTCTGCCCACCTGACCAGTCCATCGATATCTTCCTGCAGTCCGCAGCTTTCTTCCTCATTATCAACCACACAGTCGAGTTTTGTATCATCTGCAAACTTCTTAATCATACCCTCTACATTCAAGTCTAAATCATTGTTATAGACCACAAAAAGCAAGGGACCCAGTACTGAGCCCTGCGGAACCCCATGTTAAAGATCCCATGGTACTATTCGAGGAGCAGGGAGATCTCCCGGTGACGACACTTCCAAAAGAAATCCACTGGAGGTGAAGCGATTTAGAATGTCCCACGTACACGATAAGTCATTGTAGAAATGTAACTTTTTTCTTTTTATACAATGCATTATTGCAGGTTTAACAGAGAAATATCCCAAGGCTCTTCGCAGAGACAGAAGGACAAGAATGGACGCGGAGCCAAAGCAGGAGACACGAGGGGGAGGTTGTCAAAGAAGTCTGAACGGAGAAGGAGAGAAGGAGTTTAGGAAACCAGTTCCAAAGAGTGGGTTCGAGGCGGCTGAAGACACAGTTTTTACTGGATACAATGAAACTAGTCAATAATGTACGAGGTTGGTCGCTACGGCACTGAAATCATGACAAGGTCTGTTTTTGACCAATGATTGAGACTACAGCTACGTTGTAATTGGTGGGTCATTAATGGGGGCGGGGGGTGGGGCGGAGGGGGGAATGAAAAAAGGTCAGAGCAGAAGAAGAGCGCTTGGGGTGTTTGTGGGGCTGAAGGATGAGGGGGTTACTGAGATAGAGAGGGGTGAGGTTATGGAGGGATTGAATCACTAGGATGAAGATTTTACATTTGAGACGTTGGGTCTCCGGGAGACAATGTAGGTGAGCAAGGATGGGGTGGTGGGTAGGGGAGGATAGGGCTCGCCCAGGGTTTGGATGAGCTGATGTTTACAGAGGGTGGCGGAGGGGCGAACAGCCAGGGGAGCACTGGAGAGATTCAGTCTGCTGGTGGTAAAGGCAGGATCGAGGCCCAGGGGAGGCGTGAGTTCGGGGCCAGGGGCCCAGGAGAGGCGAGGGCCCAGGGGCAGCACGGGCCAGCCCACACTGCGATATGCGCATTAGGTCTGTGCAGCAGAGCTGGTCTCCAGTTGTCTTGGTTAACCCTTGCCACTGGACCAAGACCTAGCTCTGTCAAGCCCGTGTGGTGGCTGGTGTGCAACGGTCACATCAAAAGTTAAAAAAATCCACGCACAGGCATCTTCCACCCTTCAGGATGTAGTTTGGGTCCTTCATTGAAACACCTGCGAACTCGTCCATTTTTTTGGCGTGGAAGCAAGTCATCCTCGTTTCGAGGGACCGCCTATGATGATGACGATGGTAAAGGCAGGGAGCGAGGGTTTCAGCAGCAGATGGGCTGGGGTGGGCCGTGTTACAGAGGTGGAAGTGGGTGCTCTGTGTGATGGAGAGCACAGGGGGGTGGAAGGTCTACTCTGTGTCAAACAGGGAGGTGCAGGGGAGTCACGGACAAGATAGGAAGCTTGTGGCTGGTTCAGCAGATGGTGACTTCGGTCCTCCCAATGTTTATCTGGGGGAGGTTACAGGTCACCCGAGGCTGGATGTGAGACAAGCCCTCTGACATCACCGAGGCTCAGAGGGGTCAGCGGAGGTGGGGGAGAGGGTAGTGCTGGGTGTCATCAGCGGGGAAGTTAACTCCTTGTTTGAGAACGATATCTTCAAAGGTCTTCCTATAAATGAGGAAGAGGAGAAGTCACGGACAGCCCCTGGGGATACTGTGGGGGTGATGGAGCAAGGGTGGGAGGAGATTCCATTGCTAGAGATGTCCTGGCTACAATTGGATAGCGAAGGGTGGAACAAAACTTCAAAAGTAATTCATTGTGCGCAGTTCCTTAAGATGTGATGATGATGTGAGAAAGAGGCAATATAAATATAAGGGTTTCTTTCTTGCTGATTTTGTAAAATAAATTAGCTCTGAAAGGGAACGAGAAGTTGTAGTTATAAAGGGATCTCCTAGGAATATGAGATATTCAGGATGTTATAATCCGAATTCCAATTCTATGATGCCGTGACTCTATCTTGAGGCTTAAACACGTTTTCTGAAAGGGAACACCTAGAGTTTTCATCACGTGACCTTCTATCTCCAACTGCCCCTCCCCCACATCCCACCATTGCCCCTCCACCATGTCCCAACCTTGCCCCGCCCCCATGCCCACCATTGCCCCTCCCCCACGTTCCACTCTTGCCCCACCCCCACGTCCCACCATTGCCCCTCCCCCACGTCCCACCATTGCCCTGCCCTACGTCCCGCCATTGGTCGCCCGACATGTCCATCCTCGCGACATTGTTCACCCCATGTCCAGCCACTGCCCCTCCCCCACGTCCCACCATTGCCCCTCCCTCTTGTCCCACCATTGCCCCCCCACGTCCCACCATTGCCTCTCCCCCATGCCCCACCGTTGCCCCCCCTCGTCCTACTCTTGCCCCTCCCCCACGTCCCACCATTGCCCCTCCCTCTTGTCCCACCATTGCCCCCCCACGTCCCACCATTGCCTCTCCCCCATGCCCCACCGTTGCCCCCCCATGTCCCATTCTTGCCCTTCTCCCACGTCCCACCATTGCCCCTCCCCCACGTCCCACCATTGCCCCTCCCCCACGCCCACCATTGCCCCTCCCCCATGGAAAGGGTATGTTGGCCTCGGATTGGGTGCAGTGCAGATTCACCAGAATTATCGCGGGGCTGAACGGGTTCAATTATGAGGAGAGGTCCTGCATTCCGTTGAGTTCACAAGGTTGGTCCAGGGTGATCTAATTGAGATGTTTAAAATGATAAAAAAGACTTGATAGGGTAGATACGGAGGAAACGATTCCCTCTGGTGGAGGAGTGGTCATTTAGGATTAAAATCAGGAAGCTCTTCATCCAGACCAACAACCACTTGTATTTAGATAGCGCCTTTAACATAATGAAACGTCGCAAGGCGCTTCACAGGAGTATTATACAAGACAAAAAATAGATTTGACGCCGAGCCAGATAAGAAGAAATTACGGCAGGTGACCAAAAGCTTGGTCAAAGAGGTCGGTTATAAGAAGCGTCTTGAACAATGAAAGTAGGGGAAGTCATAACGGGGAACAAAGAAATGGAGACCAATTGAACAAGTACTTTGGTTCGGTATTCACTAAGGAGGACACAAACAACCTTCCGGATATAAAAGGGGTCAGAGGGTCTAGTAAGAAGGAGGAACTGAGGGAAATCCTTATTAGTCGGGAAATTGTGTTGGGGAAATTGATGAGATTGAAGGCCGATAAATCCCCAGGGCCTGATGGACTGTATCCCAGAGTACTTAAGGAGGTGGCCTTGGAAATAGCGGATTCATTGACAGTCATTTTCCAACATTCCATAGACTCTGGATCAGTTCCTATCGAGTGGAGGGTAGCCAATGTAACCCCACTTTTTAAAAAAGGAGGGAGAGAGAAAACAGGGAATTATAGACCGGTCAGCCTGACATCGGTAGTGGGTAAAATGTTGGAATCAATTATGAAGGATGTCATAGCAGCGCATTTGGAAAGAGGTGACATGATAGGTCCAAGTCAGCATGGATTTGTGAAAGGGAAATCATGCTTGACAAATCTTCTGGAATTTTTTGAGGATATTTCCAGTAGAGTGGACAAGGGAGAACCAATTGATGTGGTGTATTTGGACTTTCAGAAGGCTTTCGACAAGGTCCCACACAAGAGATTAATGTGCAAAGTTAAAGCACATGGGATTGGGGGTAGTGTGCTGACGTGGATTGAGAACTGGTTGTCAGACAGGAAGCAAAGAGTAGGAGTAAATGGGTACTTTTCAGAATGGCAGGCAGTGACTAGTGGGGTACCGCAAGGTTCTGTGCTGGGGCCCCAGCTGTTTACATTGTACATTAATGATTTAGACAAGGGGATTAAAGGTAGTATCTCCAAATTTGCAGATGACACTAAGTTGGGTGGCAGTGTGAGCTGCGAGGAGGATGCTATTAGGCTGCAGAGTAACTTGAATAGATTAGCTGAGTGGGCACATGCATGGGAGATGAAGTATAATGTGGATAAATGTGAGGTTATCCACTTTGGTGGTAAAAACAGAGAGATAGACTATTATCTGAATGGTGACAGATTGGGAAAAGGGGAGATGCAACGAGAACTGGGTGCCATGGTGTATCAGTCATTGAAGGTTGGCATGCAGGTACAGCAGGCGGTTAAGAAAGCAAATGGCATGTTGGCCTTCATAGCGAGGGGATTTGAGTACAGGGGCAGGGAGGTGTTACTACAGTTGTACAGGGCCTTGGTGAGGCCACACCTGGAGTATTATGTACAGTTTTGGTCTCCTAACTTGAGGAAGGACATTCTTGCTATTGAGGGAGTGCAACGAAGGTTCACCAGACTGATTCCCGGGATGGTGGGATTGACATATCAAGAAAGACTGGATCAACTGGGCTTGTATTCACTGAAGTTCAGAAGAATGAGAGGGGATCTCATAGAAACGTTTAAAATTCTGAAGGGTTTAGACAGGTTAGATGCAGGAAGAATGTTCCCAACGTTGGGGAAGTCCAGAACCAGGGGGTCACAATCTAAGGATAAGGGGTAAGCCATTTAGGACCGAGATGAGGAGAAACTTCTTCACCCAGAGAGTGGTGAACCTGTGGAATTATCTACCACAGAAAGCTGTTGAGGCCAATTCACTAAATATATTCAAAAAGGAGTTAGATGTAGTCCTTACTACTAGGGGGATCAAGGGGTATGGCGAGAAAACAGGAATGGGGTACTGAAGTTGCATGTTCAGCCATGAACTCATTGAATGGAGGTGCAGGCTTGAAGGGCCGAATGGCCTACTCCTGCACCTATTTTCTATGTTTCTATGTTTCTATGAAAGAGAGGCGGAGAGGTTTAGAGAGCGAATTCTAGCGCTTGGGGCCGAGACAACAGAAGGCACGGCCACTGATGGTTGAGCGATTGTACTCAGAGATGCTCAAGAGGGCAGAATTGGACGAGCGCAGACATCTCGGGGAGGGTGGGGAGGGTGGGGAGGGGTTTGTAGAAATGTGGATTTATGCTGTGGGCCCCCTGGATGACTAGGTCCAGATTTGCGACTGCCCCAACTCGTTTCCCGTGGATCGCGTACAGGCTCGAGCTGTTTTCTGTTGGAACTGTACTGATCAGCCAATCTCTGGCCGTGAGAGAGAGCGAGAGAGAGCGAGAGAGAGGACCCTCATGAAAAACGATAGTCTGCATTTTTTCCCTTCAGTACTCCATGATTAATGAGTGCAGGGCTGTTGAAGCATATGAAAAGAATTGGAATAATGCACACTGTACGTAGAGCCATGTGAAGGAATGTAAACAATGAGCTCTGTGTTGGTCTGAAACAATGACATGAGACAGACATCTGAGCAGATTTTTGTTCCCAACATTCACAATCGCAACCTCTAGGCGATGCAAAGTAGACACTTTTATTTTGTTTGGACCCCAACTGTTATTTATATTTATACATACAACGATGTTAAAAATACAAGACCCTCTTGTGTTTTATGGGATGCCCACTAGTTACTGCTCCGCAAAATCCTGCAAATTCACAGGCAGGATAGGCACCCCAACATCAGCGTTCTCTCTCAGGCCAACAACCCCCAGCATCCAGGCACTGACCACGCTCGACCAGCTCCGGTGGGCGGGCCACATTGTCTGCATGTCCGACGCTAGACTTCCGAAACAAGCGTTCTACTCTGACTTACGTCACGGCAAGCGAGCCCCAGGAGGGCAGAGAAAACGCTTCAAGGACACCCCCAAAGCCTCCTTGAAAAACTGCAACATCCCCACCGACTTTTGGGAAATTCCCGGCCCAAGACCGCCCAAAGTGGAGGAGAAGCATCCGGGAAGACGCCGAACACTTCGAGTCTCTTCGCCGGGAGCACGCAGAAACCAAGCGCAAACAGCGGGAGGAGCGTACGACAACCCAAGCCCCCCACCCACCCGTCCCTCCAACCACCGTCTGCCCCACCTGTGACAGAGTCTGTACCAAACTTAAGGTCTACAGGGCAGTAGTGATACCCGCCCTCCTGTATAACCCAGAGACGTGGACCATGTACAGCAGACACCTCAAAGCACTGGAGAAATACCACCAACCCTGCCTCCGCAAGATCCTGCAAATCCCCTGGGAGGACAGTCGCACCAACGTCAGCGTCCTCGACCAGACCAACATCCCCAGCATCGAAGCACTGACCACACTCGACCAGCTCCGTTGGGCAGGCCACATTGTCCGTGTGCCCGACCCGAGACTCCCAAAGCAAGCGCTCTACTCAGAACTCCTACATGGCAAGCGAGCCCCAGGTGGGCAGAGGAAACGTTACAAGGACACCCTCAAAGCCTCCCTAATAAAGTGCAACATCCCCACCGACACCTGGGAGTCCCTGGCCATAGACCGCCCTAAGTGGAGGAAGTGCATCCGGGAGGGCGCTGAGCACCTCGAGTCTCGTCGCCGAGAGCGTGCAGAAACCAAGCGCAGGCAGCGGAAGGAGCGTGCGGCAAACCAGACTCCCTACCTGTGACAGAGACTGTAATTCCCGTATTGGACTGTTCAGTCACCTGAGAACTCACTTTTAGAGTGGAAGCAAGTCTTCCTTGACTCCGGGGGATTGCATAAGAAGAGAAGAAGCTTCAGGAGAAGGTTGAGATATTGGATGCCTCTCATGCACCAACACCTCGCATCTCTAGCAAACTACACCTCGACTAATATCACTCAACATTCATATTCATATTTGCTCCAGTTTGAGGCTTGAAATCTGATTGTCTGATATTAGTAACTAACACATTGATACGACATTCCTATTAGAGTAAAGGAGTTAACCTGTGTAGGGAGGGGCCTTATGGCCTATCCAGCTCCTATTTCTTATATTCTTTGAATGGCATGGCTGAGGCACAGGCTGAGCAGTTTGATACAAACACACCAACCGCGAATTCCGCAAGATGTGATTTCATCCCCATGTGCAGCCCGTTCTACATCTCCCCCCAGTTTTATTTCCCCTGAAGTCAGTGTTTGCAAACAAACCCCAAGCTCGGGAACTCCCTCCCTCAACCTCTCCGCCTCTCTACCTCTCTTTCCTCCTTTAAGACGCTCCTTAAAACCTACCTCTTTGACCGAGCTTTTGGTCACCTGCCCTAAATTCTCCTAATGCGGCTCGGTGTCAAATATTTTGCTTGATAACGCTCCGGCGAAGCGCCTTGGGACGTTTTACTACATTAAAGGCGCTATATAAATACAAGTTGTTGTTGTTTATCTTGTTACGTATAAATCACCCATAGATACAATAACCAATTTTCTCATGTCCTTTGCTACCCCCTTATAAATAGAGCTGGAGTGCCGGCCCTGGAACATTGTGGGCGGAGGTACGGCGAATGAGGGTACGGGGCCCAGAAGAGGCGAGGGCCCAGGGCAACACGGGCCAGCCTACACTGTGATGTGTGTGCGCACTAGGTCCATGCAGCAGAGCTGGTCTCCAGTCGTCCTGGTTAACCCTTGCCACTGGACCAAGACCTAGCTCTGTCAAGCCCGTGTGGTGGCTGGTGTGCAACGGTCACCCCACGTTAAAAAAATCCACGCACAGGCATCTTCCACCCCCTCAACTGGAGTTCAGGACTGGAACATCGGGTCCTTCATTGAAACATCTGTGAACTCTCGTGGAAGCAAGTCATCCTCGTTTGAGGGAGCACCTATGATTTGCTTCAGATGAAGTTAGACAGATATATCATATGCATGATGAATTATCACAAGAGCTCTATGGCGATACGTGACTCTGGAATACAGCTTACATGAACGTGATCCATTGTTCTTTGTGAAATAAACTTCCAACGGTTTTAAAACCATTTGCCCCGTCGGTCACTGTTATGGTCGCAGTTATGCATTATCATTGCGGAAGGGGTGTGAAAATATTCAGCAAGCACATTTCATAGCTAGCTGCGTCAGTGTAATGGGGGTTGGTGTGACTGAGTTCATCGGCGAACAATTCTTTCAGACGCAAGACCCTGAGCAGTGTGCCTGTGATGCCTCAATTACAGACCGCGTGGACATGCATCACGTGCTGTTTGGGCTCATCAATACGGCCAGAGACAATGGAGCTCAAATTCCGGTCGGTGGCTTCCCGCGGGCAATTGCCTCCGACCTGAATTGTGTGCAGTTTTGGTCTCCTAATCTGAGGAAGGACATTCTTGCTATTGAGGGAGTGCAGCGAAGGTTCACCAGACTGATTCCCGGGATGGCGGCACTGACATATGAAGAAAGACTGGATCGACTAGGCTTATGTTCACTGGAATTTAGAAGAATGAGAGGGGATCCCATAGCAATATATAAAATTCTGACGGGACTGGACATGTTAGATGCAGGAAGAATGTTCCCGATGTTGGGGAAGTCCAGAGCCAGGGGTCTCACAGTCTAAGGATAAGGGGTAAGCCATATAGGACCGAGATGAGGAGAAACTTTTTCACCCAGAGAGTGGTGAACCTGTGGAATTCTCTACCACAGAAAGTTGTTGAGGCCAGCTCGTTGGATATATTCAAGAGGGAGTTAGATGTGGCCCTTACGGCTAAAGGGACCAGGGGGTATGGAGAGAAGGCGGGAGTGGGGTACTGAATGATCAGCCATGATCATATTGAATAGCAGTGCAGGCTTGAGGGGCCGAATGGCCTGCTCCTGCATCTATTTTCTATGTTTCTATGTTTCTATGAAACATTTATATGAAAGTCTGGGAGGCGCGTGGGATTCCGGTGGGGAGACCTTCTCTTCCCGCGCTGCGATGCGCGTTCCCGTCCTCCAGGTTCCCACGGAGACGGTGCAGTCAAGTGTGACTGCTCAGCCAATCAGGTATTGTATTCCACAGCTTTCTCATTAATAACAATGGGAACTCCATATCTACAAGTTCTCATTGCTATTTATGGGAAAAAAAACAAACGCACAAATAAAAAATAAAAAACAGACCTCATATAATTAAAATTAATTGAAATTAAAGTTAATAAATGCCTTCCAATTTTTTTTAAAGTTTTGTAATTCGGGTTAAAAATAAGCTTGCCGTAGTGGGCAGAGATTTTAACAATAAAATGTATTTATTTAATTTAATTTTATTATATTTTTGTATGTTTTTAACCTCTTATGCCTGTAAAGGTAGGCTATGCACCTGCTTTTTCAGGGCAAGAATTTTGAGCAAGTTTGCTGGGCAAGATATGGACAATTGGGATTCGACTGGATAACCTTTTGTTGGACGGCGCAGATATAATGGTAAGTACTGCAGGGAATAGAATACGGCCAGGGTGATCTCCTGGACTAGTTTTGATCGCCTGGATGGGTCGGAGAGGAATTTTCCCAGATTTTTTTCTCCCTAAATTGGCCTGGGTTTTTATCTGGTTTTTGCCTCGCCCAGGAGGTCACATGACTCCGGTTGGGGTGGAGTGTAGAATGTTTTGATATAAGGGGTGTCGCAGTTGTGTGAGGCAGACTGGTTGGGCTGGGTTCTCTTTGCCTTTCCGTCATTGTTCATGGGTTTATATGTAACCTTTAGGGCTGCTGACCAAGGGCCGTGCGGCTCTTTGTCGGCCGGCACGGACACGATGGGCCGGAATGGCCTCCTTCTGCGCTGTAAACTTCTATTTCTATGTTTCTAAATCCTGCAGTCTTTTGCCCTTGCAAATGTTCTCACTCCCCAAGATGCATTGGATCTGTCGAGCTCCAGCTTGACAGATCGGAAAAGCCGGTTTTCGGCGCATGCGCATTGTGAGCTAAAACCGGCTTTTCCGATGTCTTCCCGGGTCCGTACACACTCCCTACACACTCCATACGGAGCCAGGGAGGCCGGGATATCCAGGCCAATGTTCCCTGTAAAACATGTGCGTCTTTTTTGAGCATTGGGTCCCGGCTGCACGGGACCCAATGCTCCGCGATTGGCTGCTCAGCAGCACAGCTTAAAGGGTACATCGGTCACAGGCTCGGAATATTCACAAATCTGTAGCTGCCCCAAATTTAAAATACGTTAACCATGTCCTGGGTGCCGAGAATTTTTTGTATTTAAACCGGTGGCTGTCAAAATTAAGCGCCAATCTCGACTCAACAGATTACCTGGTCATTATCACATTGTTGTTTGTGGGAGCTTGCTGTGCGCAAATTGGCTGCCTCGTTTCCCACATTACCACAGTGACCACACTCCAAAACGTACTTCATTGGCTGTACAGCACTGGGAGACATCCGGTGGTCGTGAAAGGCGCTATATAAATGCAAGTCTTTCTTTTTTTTGTATGAACCCCACCCCCAGCACTGGGAAACCTATTAGCCCCCTCTCCCCTTCCCGCTCCCCCTCAGTACTGACAAACCCCAAGGATCCCAGCCCCCACTGGATTGCATGTAAGTGCTACACCGGGAACCATATTAACGGCGCACTGGAGTAAATATTATTGGATGCACAGCAGCATAAGTCGAGAAAGAATTGCTATTATCAACTCCGTGTAAAGGGCCCTTAGTGACAGAGTGGCGCACTTGTGGGACAGATGGGTCTCCAGAACTTTCACTTTGGACCCCCTACTTGCTCCTCAGCTTAACTCCTCAGCTTGTCAAATTAGCTGTCGAGACAATCAGCGCTTGAAGAAAAATGAAGAAAAAAGTGCTCTGAAATACGGAATCACACAAAACAAAGATTTTGAGTCACAGTTCCTTATCTGCCAAGCCGACCTCCGCAGTTAGAGGAGGTTTGTCAAAGACCAACCCTCAATCGACACTGCTTAGTTTTCCGCCTGTGCAGTTAAAACACAGGAGTAACACAACATAGGATATAGGACACAGAAAAGGCCATTTGGCCCAACCAGTCCACGCTCCACACTGTGTTGTATGCGCCAGTGAATATGCTCACAGGTTGGTTGAGCTGTTTAGCTGGGAGTGGCTTAGCCAGTCATGTGATGTTCACAAGACTCAATAAAACCCTGGTCAGTTGGATTCGGGGGATCCACGATGGGGCAGGTGGTTGTGAGCCTGGTGCATGAACTGGTAATGTGTCGTGTGATTCTTCTTAGGGGGTCCCTCGTATCGAGGATGACTTGCTTCCACGCCGAAAAGGGATGTGTTCACAGGTGTTTCAAAGAAGGACCTAATATTCCAGGTCACAAACTACATGTTGAAGGGTGGAAGATGCCTGTGGGTGGATTTTTTTAACGTGGGGTGGCCGTTGCACACCAGCCACCACACGGGCTTGACAGAGCTAGGTCTTGGTCCAGTGCCAAGGGTTAACCAGGACGACTGGAGACCTGCTCTGCTGCATGGACCCAGTGCGCGCACATATCGCAGTGTGGGCTGGTCCGTACTGCCCCTGGGCCCTCGGCTCTTCTGGGCCCCGATCACGATTATTAAATCTTCCCTAATAAATCAACTTGAGAACAAGCTAAAGGTGGGCAGCGGAAACGTTATAAGGACACCCTCAAAGCCTCCTTGGTAAAGTGCGACATCACCACTGACACCTGGGAGTCCCTGGCCGAAGACCGCCCGAGGTGGAGAAAGTGCATTCGAGTCTTAACGCAAAGAGCGTGAAAAGGCCAAGCGCAGGCAGCGGAAGGAGCGTGCGGCAAACCAGCCCCACCCACCCCTTCCCTCGATGAATGTCTGTCCCACATGTAACAGAGTCTGTGGCTCTCATATCAGACTGTTCAGCCACCAAAGAACTCACTTTGGGAGTGGAAGCAAGACTTCCTCGATTCCGAGGGACTGCCTATGATGATGATGAATAGCAATGTGTTGCTATGAATTGTTAAGCAAAGAACCTATGAAGCAAATACATTACTCGAGCTTCCTCCCGTCTTTCCTCATCTAAATCTATCAGCATAACCCTATATTCCCTTCTCCCCCATATGCTTGTCCAGCCTCTCCTTAAATACATCGATACTCTTCGCTTCAACCACTCCCTGTGGCAGCGAGTTCCACATTCTCACCGCTCTCTGGGTAAAGAAGTTTCTCCTGAATTCCCTATTGGATTTCTGGGTGACAATCTTATATTGATGGCCTCTAGTTATGCTCTTCCCCACAAGTGGAAACATTCTGTATATCTACTCTATCAAAACCTTTCAGAATTTTAAAGACCTTGATTAGGTCACCCCTCAGCCTTCTTTTTTCCAAGAGAAAAGAGACCCAGCCTGTTGTTTCACGATGAAGCTTCCCGCACACGCTGTTACATATCAAAGCCCATCACTCCTCACCACTGAACTGTGCTTCCTGCCGGGAAGCAGATAAGCAGAATCTCTTCCTCGTCAGCTAAGTGTTGTTCTGATGGAGTGCAGCTCCTCCCCTAGTACTTCCTGGGAGCAAAGGTCACCCGCAATCAAGCTCGGGTCAGAAACCTCTGCAGATCTTTCATCACCCGCCCTTGCGCACGGCGGTTTGAAACTGGACCGGCACAGTTACTACTTCTGCACTGACTCAATAACAGAGGCGACTGCGGCTGGTAATTCAGCCTGCCCTTTCACGGGCAACAACAACTTGCGTTTGTACCGCGCCCTTAATGTCGTAAAACCTCCCAAGGCACTTCACAGGGGCGCTATCAGACAGAAATTTGACATCGAGGCAAAGAAGGCGATGTTAGGACAGGTGACCAAAAGGTTAGAAGAAAAAGAAAGACTTGCGTTTATATAGCGCCTTTTCACCCCCACCGGATGTCTCAAAGCGCTTTATAGCCAATGAAATACTTTTGGAGTGTAGTCACTGTCGTAATGTAGGAAATTGGAACAGTTGGTCAAAGAAGTCGGTTTTGAGGGGCGTCTTAAAGGAGGAGAGAGAGGTGGGGAGGTGTAGGCAGGGAGTTCCAGAGCCTGGGGTCTAGACCGTTGAAGGCATGGCCACCAATGGTGGAGTAAAGGAAATACAAGTTCTTCTAATTAGCTTTCCCCGTCCCCGTCCTGATCTTTATCCATTCCTCTCCTTAAGGTTCGTACTGATGCTGAGGTACAATTCCACAGGCCCTCCGCCTCTCTACCTCTCTTTCCTGCTTTAAAACGCTCCTTAAAACCTACCTGTTTTCTGCCCTAACATCTCCTTATGTGGCTCGGTGTCAAATCTTGTTTGATAATCGCTCCTGTGAAGTTTTACTATGTTAACGCCGCTATATAAATGCAAGTTGTTGTTGTTTGTCTTGTTACAGATTTACCGTGATATAAATCACCCATAATAACCAATTAATAAATGCAGGATGTCGCAATACCCCGCTGATATGTCACCCCTGTCCAATCCTCACTGAGCCTCGACAGTGAGTGCTCCCCCCACACACACACACACTCAATCCACTTGCACCTCAGTGTCGTCTCCGGCTCCAATATTCTTCCCGCTGCAATAGTTCATCGGCCATTTGCCAAAGAACAAGTAGCAGCAATTAGTGCAGACTCGGTGCCATCGAACTTGTTCACGGGATGTGAGCATTACTAGCAAGGCTGTTATTTATTGTCCTCAAAAAGGTGATGGTGAGCCACCTCCTTGAACTGCAGGGGGCAGTAAAGAGTCAACCACATTGCTGTGGGTCTGGAGTCACATATAGGCCCAGACCAGGTAAGGACAGCAGACTTCCTTCCCTGAAGGGCATTAGCAAACCTGATGCCAATCCAATAGTCACTATTACAAGCATTTTATTCTAGATTTAATTAACTGAATATAAATTCCCCAGCTGCCAATTTGAACTCACATCTCCAGATCATTAGTCAAGGCCACTGGATTACTGACCCGTAACATAACCACCGTGCCCTTTGCCTAGCAGCTCTGTTACTGGAACTAGTAATCCAGAGGCCTGCACTTATAATCCAGAGACCACGAGTTCAAATCTCGCCAAGTTTGAGAATTTGGATTCATAGAAACATAGAAAATAGGTGCAGGAGTAGGCCATTCGGCCCTTCGAGCCTGCACCGCCATTCAATGAGTTCATGGCTGAACATGCAACCTCAGTACCCCATTCCTGCTTTCTCACCATACCCCCCGATCCCCCCAGTAGCAAGGACCACATCTAACTCCCCCCCCCCCAAGAACACATCCAGTGAATTGGCCTCAACAACTTTCTGCAGCAGAGAATTCCACAGGTTCACCACTCTCTGGGTGAAGAAGCTTCTCCTCATCTCGGTCCCAAATGGCTCAGCCCCCCATCCCCAGACTGTGACCCCTGGTTCTGGACCTCCCCAACATTAATAAGAACATAAGAACAGAAGAACAGAAGAATTAGGAACAGGAGCAGGGCATCCAGCACCCCCAAGCCCGCTCCACCACCCAACAAGACCACGGCTGATCCAGCCGCGGACCCAGCTTCACCCACCCTTAATTCCCCTAATTCCCTCACTGGTTAAAAATCTATCCACCTGCGACCCGAACACACCCAATGAGCCAGCCCCAACCCTGGGCAGAGAATTCCACAGACTCACAACCCTCTGGGAGAAGAAATTCCCCCTCAACTCAGCTCCAAACCGGCTCCCCCGCATCCCGAGGCCGCAGCCCCCAGCTCCAGCCCCCCCCCCCCCCGACCAGCGGAAACAACCTCCCCGCCTCCATCCCGTCCACCATCTTCCCATAGATTCCATACACTCCTATCACCAGAAACTTTGACAACTCAAAGAATTGCTCCCAACTTTTGACAGTCCCACACAAAATTTCAGTCCAGGTTTAATAAACCAACATTGTAAGGGACAGTATTTTATTTCCTCTTTTATCCTTCATTGATTACATTTCACTTGCTTGATTGCCCAAACACAAGACAAGCTATTTTAATCACAAATGCCCACAATAAGCATAACTTGTCATTCAGTTTTATAAAAAGCTGTCAGCAATAAAAGGGTACCATGAAGCTGTCAGATTGTCGGAAAAATCCAACTGGTTCACCACTGCCCTTGAGGGAAGGAAACCTGCTGGCCTTACCCAGTCTGGCCTACACGTGACTCCAGACCCACAGCAAGCCCCCTGGTTGACTCCTCACCCCTCCCTCCTCTGAAATGGCCTCGCAAGTTATTCAGTTGCATCACCAGCTTCTCAGGGTAAGAAATGCCGGCCTCACTTTTCACTCTCCCAGTAACACACTCCCTCTGCCCCCGAGCTTAGATCTCTCCACCTCCAGCCTCCCCTGTCAGGGTCACTATGTGTGTGGCCAGCGGGAAGGATACGGCTACCTAACGCCCTCAGCCACTGATTTTCCGTTTCTCCGTGATGGGGGAGTGGGGTGGTGGGCTGCGGGCGGAGGGGCACAGGGGGTGGGCTGGGGAGGGGGCAGAGGGGGTGGGCTGGCGGGGGGCAGGCTGGGGAGTGGGAGGGGTGGAGAGGTTGGGCTGGGGAGGGGATGGGTGGGCTGGGGAGGGGGGCAGAGGAGGTGGGCTGGGGGGAGGCGGGCTGGGGAGAGGGGGCGGAGGAGGTGGGCTTGGGGGTACAGTGGGTGGGCTGGGAGGGGGTGGAGTGGGGTGCGGTTTGGAGGTGGGCTGGAGGTGATTGGTGGGGGGTGCGGAGGGTATAGGCTGGGGGAAGGGGCCGAATGGGTGAACTGGGGAGGGGGGGGGCGGAAGGGTTGTGGGGAGGGGGCAGCAAGGGGGCAGGGGTCGGTTTGGGGGTGGGCTGGGTGGTTGGGGGGGTTGGGGGCAGCACGGGGGCAGGGTGCGGTTTGGGGGTGGGTTGGGGGGAGGGGGCAGCATGGGGGCAGGGGTCGGTTTGGGGGTGGGTTGAGGGGTTGGGGGAGGGGGGCATCACGGGGGCAGGGGTCTGTTTGGGGATGGGTTGGGGGGAGGGGGCAGCACTGGGGCAGGGGTCGGTTTGGGGGTGGGTTGAGGGGTTGGGGGAGGGGGGCATCACGGGGGCAGGGGTCTGTTTGGGGGTGGGTTGGGGGGAGGGGGCAGCACGGGGGCAGGGGTCGGTTTGGGGGAGGGTTGGGGAGATTGGGGAGAGGGGGGAGCACGGGGGCAGGGGTCGGTTTGGGGGTGGGTTGGGGGGTTGGGGAGGGGGGGCATCACGGGGGCAGGGGTCTGTTTGAGGGTTGGGTTGGGGGGAGGGGGCAGCATGGGGGCAGAGTGCGGTTTGGGGGTGGGTTGGGGGGGGTTGGGGGAGAGGGGGGAGCACGGGGGCAGGGGTCGGTTTGGGGGTGGGTTGGGGGGTTTGGGGGAAGGGGGGGAAGCACGGGGGCAGGGGTCATTTGGGGATGGAAGCAAGATGTTAGCAATGGGAAAGTTGTATCAAACCCACGGCAGGAGTGTTTCAGAAAGGTGTCCCACCATCACCTCCCCAGGGGCGGGTAATAAACGGCCCACCTTGTTAGCAGCACTCCCATCCCGAGAATGATATTACAGCGCTGTCACTGTGGAGATAAGCCAGTGCCTTCAGCAGAGGAGAGAACATGGGAAAAACACAATCAAAATCACGGAGCAAAGTATATCCTGTTCATTTAAAATTCCCAGACTGCGCAATATTAGAAAGTTGGTGTCCAGGGGTATAGAATCAGGAGCTTGGTGTAAAACCTTCTCCTGTGTTGTAACCGATAGATGTAATGACACTTGTTTAAAAGGGACCCAGAATGAAATACCCAGAGAGGGATGAGAATGTGGTACTCGTTACCATAAGGAGTAGTTATATAGACTTGCATTTATATAGCGCCTTTCACGACCACAGGGCATCCCAAAGCGCTTTACAGCCAATGAAGAACTTTTGGAATGTAGTCACTGTTGTAATGTGGGAAACATGGCAGCCAATTTGTGCACAGCAAGCTCCCACAAACAGCAATGTGATAATGATCAGATAATCTGTTTTAGTGATGTTGATCGAGGGATAAATATTGGCCCCAGGACACCAGGTATAACTCCCTTGCTCTTCTTTGAAATAGTGCCATGGGATCTTTTACGTCCACCTGAGAGAGCAGACAGGGCCTCAGTTTAACATCTCATTGGAAAGACAGCACCTCCGACAGTGCAGCACTCCCTCAGCACTGCACTGGAGTGTCAGCCTAGATTTATGTGCTCGAGTCCCTGGAGTGGGATTTGAACCCGCCACCTTCTGACGTGGTCTGTGAGAGTGCTACCCGCTGAGCCGCAGCTGACGCTGAATAAGACATTTGTTTAACAGGGACCCAGAATGAAATACCCAGAGAGTGATGAGAATGTGGAACTTGCGACCACAAGGAGTGGTAGAGGCGAATAGTTTCGATGGATTTAAGTGGACGCCAGATAAGCATATGAGGGAGAAAGGGATAGAGGGTTAGGCTGATGGGGTGAGATGAAGAGGGGTGGGAGGGGGCTCGTGTGGAGCATAAACCCCGGCACGGATCCGTTGGGCCTGTGCTGCACATTCTCTATGTAAAAAAAAAATAACGTCAAGCTATCAGATCCATTTTATTTGCGGAGAAGTAGAAAGTGCCAGTCGCTAACAAAGAAGCTAACTGTTGGCCTTCCCACCGCTCGGCCTAGCTGGGTTGGATTGATTAACACCTGTTGAAAGCGACTCCTGGCGGGGGGAGAATTCAGCCAATCCACTGCGAGCGTCTGTCATCCCACCACACCAGGTTAGCTCAGAATCAGGCCCATTGTACGCAAGGCCAGGAGACGCAGACTGGAACCTGTAGGTAGGGGCAGGACGACAGGACGGAACAGTATACGTCCCCCCCGCGCCCCCACCCTGCTAATCAGGAGGCAAAGGAGTCTAATTAAACAACGGTGAGTCAACTTTAACGGGCGACGTTAAACAAAAAGGAGAATCATGTCCTTTTCAGTGACGTGTGTGGAGAGGACGGAATCTTTCATTGTTTAATACACAAAGATCAGAACACGTCAACATAAAGGCTGCAACAGCTGTCTGAAAGGTAACACACAAAGAGTTGGTTAACCCCTATTGTTGGAGGAAACTACATCTCCCTTTATTGCTCATGTTCCTACAAAGACCCATAACAAGATCTGTCATCGTATAATATACAAGGCAGCACTAGTATCTTTAGTTTAATTATTTTGCACTGGAGAACTATTTGTACTGCACTGAGAGCTCGCTACAATTAACCTTCCAGACAAACAGCCTGGGGTTTAGATTGAGTTTCCGATCTATTTGCCTTTGGACCATCTTGGGAGAGAGAGAGAGAAAAAAAACGATTCATTCTGCACACTTTCAAATGGCAGGGCTATGGGTAGTGAGCAGCCATTGTCAGATTGACACTGACTTCGCAACAACAACAGGCGGTGATGAAACATAGCTGAATCGCGCTAGTGAGTGACAACCCCAGGTGTAATAATAACCGGTGGAAATTCGACTTCCTGAAACACAGGATGGCAAATAATAGCAAGCGAACAGGGCTCGATCCAATTAGCGCCATTCTTCTCCGGTACATCCATTGTCGCCAGCCATTTACAGAGGAGCTGGCTCACGTAAAGCGTTAATCGGGCCTGGTCCCCACAGACAAGGCCAGCTCCACGTGCTCACTGTTTGCCAACCTGCCTCAAGGCAGCTGGCCACACAAAGCGCTCGAGCCAGCACGAGTGCCTGTGAGGGAAAGTACACAGGGCGTTGGACACGGTCACAGTGTCCCTATGCCACTGGGGGGGGGGCACGGCTCGACGGACCACTACCCTCGGCTGCAAGGCAAAGACCCGCGTGGGTCCGTTTTGCCTCCATTCGCCGCCTGGGTGCGCAGTACGCGATACTCTGCTGTCTCCCTGACAAAGTGCAACATCCCCACTGACACCTGGGAGTCCCTGGCCCAAGACCGCCCTATGTGGAGGAACTGCATCTGGGAGGGCGCTGAGCACCTCGAGTCTCGTCGCCGAGAGCATGCAGAAAACAAGCGCAAGGCAGCAGAAAGAGCGTGCGGCAAACCAGTCCCACCCTCCCCTTCCCTCAACGACTATCTGTCCCACCTGTGACAGGGTCTGTGGCTCTCATATTGGACTGTTCAGCCACCTAAGGACTCATTTAAGAGTGGAAGCAAGTCTTCCTCGATTCCGAGGGACTGCCTATGATGTTGATGACTCTGCTGTCATATTCTCAAAGGTGACGACATGTAGTTGTACGAACGCACGAAAAATGACAGACAGGTAACGACCATCTGGTCCGTCGAGCCTGTCCCAGGAGGGCAGAGGAAACGCTTCAAGGACACTCTCAAATGATCCTCGGAGAAAGTGTAACAGGCCCGCCGATACCTTAAATCCCCAGACCAGGTCCGCTCAAAGTGGAGGAGGAGCATCCGGGAAGGCACCGAACACCTCGAGTCTCTTCGCCGGGAGCACGCGGAGGCCAAGTGCAAACTGCGGAAGGAGCGCAGGACAACCCAAGCCCCCCCACCCCACCCGTCCCTCCAACCACCGTCTGCCCCCACCTGTGACAGAGACTGTAGGTCCCGCATTGGTGTCATCAGTCTCCTGAGAACTCATTTTAATCATAGAAGTTTACAGCACGGAAGGAGGCCATTTCGGCCCATCGTATCCATGCACGCAGTACTCCAGTTGTGGCCTAACCAGTGTTTTATACAGTTCAAGCATAACCCCCCCTACTCTTGTATTCTATGCCTCGGCTAAGCATTCCGTATGCCTTCCTAACCACTTTATCTACCTGGCCTGCTACCTTCAGGGACCTTTGGACATGCACTCCAAGGTCCCTTTATTCCTCTACACTTCTCAGTGTCCTACCATTTATTGTGTATTCCCTTGCCTTGTTAGCCCTCCCCAAATGCATTACCTCACACTTCTCTGGATTAAGTTCCATTTGCCACTGTTCTGCCCACCTGACCAGTCCATTGGTATCTTCTTGCAGTCCGCAGCTTTCTTCCTCATTATCAACCACACAGCCGACTTTAGTAACACCTGCAAACTTCTTAATCATACTCCCAACATTCAATTCTAGATCATTGATGCATATCCATTTTAGTGTGGAAGCAAGTCATCCTTGACTCCGGGGGACTGCTGAAGAGGAGAAGAAGCAACACATGGAATTATTCCCCCCCGCACCCATCCCCCCCAGCCCTGCCGCCACTCCCCCCCCCACAACACTCCCTTCAGAAACACAACAATTCGCTGAAATGAGCCACAAACGCGAGTGAGTACCTTGGTACGATTAGCTTTATTCACTTTCTACAGGAGTCCAGAAATTGTAGGCACATCGGACCAGAAGGAGGCCATTCAGCCCCTCGAGCCCGTTCTGCCATTCAATTAGATCATGGCTGATCTGTACCTTAAACTCCATTTACCCGCCCTCGCTCCGTAACTCTTAATGCCCTTGCCGAACAAAAATCTATCAATGTCCATTTTGAAACTTTCAATTGACCCCCCGGCCTCTCGAGCTTTTTTTGGGGGGTGGGTGGGGGGCGGAGAGAGCTCCCAGATTTCCACTCCGCTTTGTGTGAAGAAATACTTCCTAACGTTACCCCTGAACGGCCTGGCTCTGATTTTAAGGTTAGACCCCCTTTGTTCTGGACTCCCCCCCCCCCCCCCCCCACCAGAGGAAATAGTTCCTCTCAATCTACCCTATCAAATCCTCTAATTATCTTAAACACCTTGATTAAATCTCCCCTTAATCTTCTACACTCGAGGGAACACAAGCCATGTCCGTGCAACCTGTCCTCATAATTTAACCCTTTCAGCTCCGGTATCACTCTGGTGAATCTGCGTTGCTCCCCCCTCCGAGGCCGATATACCCTCCCCTGAGGGGTAGGGCCCAGAACTGAACGCGGTTACTCCAGGCAGGGGGGGGGGGGGGTCTGACCAGAGCTTTATATAACTGTCACGTCGGGGTGGGTTTGATACGTGCCTCACTGGGGGGTAAATTGTGAATCGGACGGCTGTTACAGAAAGCGTCGGATTGTCATTCATTTGATTTCAATGGGAACGAAAATCTTGTGGGTTTACAACAGGGGGTCAATCTGCGGTCGTCAGTATTTCCCCCCCCCCCCCAGGCGTGTGAAATTCTAACCTATTGACGCTCGGTGCTGCCTGCTGTAGGCTGACCAATCACGGTAAAGCTGGCCGGTGTCACGTGCCCTCGATCAGCCTCCAGCTCCCACCGCTGGGTCAGAATCCTGGAACTCCCTCCCTAACAGCACCTTCACCACACCGACTGCAGCGGTTCAAGACGGCGGCTCACCACTGCCTTCGCACGGGCAATTCGGGATGGGCAATAAATGCCGGCCTTGCCAGCGACACCCACATCCCATGAACGAATTTTAAAAAATTTATCTGGTGTTAGCCCACAAATTCAATTCAATAATTTAATACCCAGGATTATGCCCTGGGTTGCTAATCTGGTACCATCATTATCATAACTACCATAACTACCCAGTTGCTCCGCAAAGCTTCTGAATAATCGGATCGCAAGGACTCCAAATGGCTTAGGTAATGTAAACCATTCTTTTATTTTGTTTAAACCATTGAGTTTGAATGTTTACCCATCTGAGTGAATAAAAAATTCTCTGTGCGGCGACCTTTAAATATTTGGCCACGGTTCGAGAGAATAGAGTTGGTTTCACCGCAGCCTGTCAATCACCTCATGATGGACAGTGTCGGATAGGGATAGGTGAGCGCTGTCTCCGTGTCCCTCCAGACAGGCAGGTGATTTCTCCTCGCAAAGAATGGATCAAAATACCGCTCAAAGCTCGAGGACAACGGAGAATCAGAAATATTTCCTGCTGCTCGCGGGTGAGCAAGTATTACCGTCAAACACCCACAGCTGCAGCGACCAAGCTTTTTATTGATTCATGGAATCATTGATTCTGTATTGTGGAAAGACTTTGATGACGAGTCAAAGTCCCTATTGTAGAGCATCACCGAGTTTCAAAACAGCGGGACAGAAGGTGAGGGGGCCGGAATTCAGGGTCTCGGTAAAACCCGTTGCCGCCCGTTTCTGGCGGCCATGCGTCGGAATCCCGTAGCCGCCGCTTTGGGGTCAACTGTCTGCCCCGACCCAAATTCAGCTCGGGGACTTTTCGGCCAGGACAGCGATTCTGCCCCGATGCTGCTGACCACTGCAAGCGCGCCATCAAAATGCGCACCGCCGCTCTCCCGAACCTGCAGAATGCACCGACCCGAATTCACTGGGAAAGATCGATTCCCCCGCCACGCGGTGCCCCCGACAGCTTTCTCTGTCGGTGCACCTTATCCGCAGTGAGTGTGGCCTGGCAGCGTGGGGGCCCTTCGAGGGCAGGGGCCCACTGCTGCAGCCGCCATGCCTTTATATTTGCCGGCCGACTTCCTGATCGGCCGGCAAGATAGTGCCCCCCCCCGGGTTCGGCAAAGGGCGCCAACAGGCAGCCTGGCACCCCCTCATGGGTGCCAGGCCGCTGGCCCGGCCAAAACCCTCGCTGGTGGCCCAGCGGCCGAAGATATAAAATGCCCGGTTCTCTCCCCTTTAACGGAGGGGAGAGAGCGTGGTGACGCACAGGCGCTGTGACGTCACCACCGCCCCTCCGCCTGACTGACAGCGGTGGAGTCTCGGTCCTGTCCCAACTTCCGCCCCTCAGCCTGACTTACCGCCGCACTCCCGCCCCCACTGTGACCGACTTCCAGTCCAACGTTAAAACAAAAAATACTAAGTGCCGAAAATCGACGGAAAAGTCGGCTCAACGATCCCGGCGGAAAAAACTTCGAGAAAAAGGGTAGGTGCGCCAGCTTACTGATGGCCCTGAATTTCGGCCCCGAGGTGAGATTGCTCTTCGAGAGAGCCGGAGCAGGCTCGATGGGCCGAATGGCCTCCTACTGGTTATACACCGGTTAGCCTGGCATCAGTAGTGGGGGAAATGTTGGAATCAATTATTAAAGATGTAATAGCAGCGCATTTGGAAAGCAGTGACGGGCTTGGTCCAAGTCAGCATGGATTTATGAAAGGGAAATCATGCTGGACAAATCTTCTACAATTTTTTGAGGATGTAACTAGTAGAGTGGACAAGGGAGAACCAGTGGATGTGGTGTATTTGGACTTTCAAAAGGCTTTTGACAAGGTCCCACACAAGAGATTGGCGTGCAAAATCAAAGCACATGGTATCGGGGCTAATGTATTGACGTGGATAGAGAACTGGTTGGCAGACAGGAAGCAGAGAGTCGGGATAAATGGGTCCTTTTCAGAATGGCAGGCCGTGACTAGTGGAGTGCCGCAGGGCTCAGTGCTGGGGTTCCAGCTATTTACAATATACACCAATGATTTGGATAAAGGAATTGAGAGTAATATCTCCAAGTTTGTAAATGACACCAAGCCTGGTGGCGGTGTGAGCTGTGAGGAGGATGCTAAGAGGCTGCAGGGTGACTTGGACAGGTTAGATTAATGGGCAAATGCATGGCAGATGCAGTATAATGTGGATAAATGTGAGGTTATCCACTTTGGTGGCAAAAACATGAAGGCAGAATATTATCTGAATGGCGCAGATTAGGGAAAGAGGAGGTGCAACGAGACCTGGGTGTCATGGTTCATCAGTCATTGAAGGTTGGCGTACAGGTGCAGCAGCGGTGAAGAAGGCAAATGGCATGTTGGCCTTCTTAGCTAGGGGATTTGAGTATAGGAGCAGAGAGATCTTGCTGCAGATGTACAGGGTCTTAGTGAGGCCTCACCTAGAATATTGTGTTCGGTTTTGGTCTCCTAATCTGAGGAAGGACGTTCTTGCTATTGAGGGAGTGCAGCGAAGGTTCACCAGACTGATTCCCGGGATGGCAGGACTGACATATGAGGAGAGACTGGATCGACTGGGCCTGTATTCACTGGAGTTTCGAAGAATGAGAGGGGATCTCATAGAAACATATAAAATTCTGACAGGACTGGACAGGTTAGATGCAGGAAGAATGTTCCTGATGTTGGGGGAGTCCAGAACCAGGGGACACAGTCTAAGGATAAGGGGTAAGCTATTTAGGACTGAGATGAAGAGAAACTTCTTCACTCAGAGAGTTGTTAACCTGTGGAATTCTCTTCCGCAGAGATTTGTTGATACAGTTCATTGGATATATTCAAGAGGGAGTTAGATATGGCCCTTACGGCTAAGGGGATCAAGGAGTATGGAGAGAAAGCAGGAAAGGGGTACTGAGGTGAATGATCAGCCCTGATCTTATTGAATGGTGGTGCAGGCTCGAAGGGCCGAATGGCTTACTCCTGCATCTATTTTTTATCTTTCTATGTTTATACTGCGCTGTACTATTCTATGGTTCCATCACCAGGACTGGGTTTTAAACACCTACCAATGATAGGAGGAAGGAAAGACTGAGAGAGGAATGGGGCTCCTTGATTCTCAGAACATAGGGGCAGGAGGAGGCCATTCAGCCCCTTGAGCTTGTTTCGCCATTCAATTTGCGACCCAACCTCATTTACCCCTGCGCTTTGCTCCATATGCCTTGATACCCTTACCCGACAAGAATCTATCGATCTCAGTCTTAAAAATTGCAATTGGTTTCGGATGAGACGTTAAATCGACACCCCGACTGCTCCCTCAGGTGTAGTTAAAAGATCCCATGGCACTATTTTGAAGAAGAGCAGGGGAGTTTTCCCCGGTGTCCTGGCCAATATTTATCCCTCAGCCAACATCGCTTAAACTGATCACCTGGTCATTATCATATTGCTGTTTGTGAGAGCTTGCTGTGCGCAAATTGGCTGCCACGTTTCCTACATTACAACAGTGACTATGCTTCAAAAAGTACTTAATTGGCTGTAAACGCTTTGGGAGATCCGGAGGTTGTGAAAGGCGCTATATAAATGCAAGTTCTTTCTTTTAACCCAGTGTAGTCCTTGATATAATAGGTTAAGATTATTGTGTGGGCATAATTTTGACAAGCTTCTGTTCTGGCATCGAGCTTTGCTAGACGAGAGCATTGGTTGAAGTTAGGACTATAACACATTGAATATTTCATATTTCTGGAAGACCACCTTTAGGAGATCAACTGGAACCAGTCTTTCCCTTTCAGAGCAAGTTTTTACAAAGGTATGAAGAAAGAAACTCTTATATTTATGTTGCAACTTTCTAACATCTTCAAAACACCTTAAGGAACAGCACACAATGAATAGAAACATTGAAACATAGAAAATAGGTGCAGGAGTAGGCCATTCGGCCCCTCGAGCCTGCACCGCCATTCAATGAGGTCATGGCTGAACATGCAATTTCAGTACCCCATTCCTGCTTTCTCGCCATACCCCTTGATTCCCCCTAGTAGTAAGGACTACATCTAACTCCTTTTTGAATCTATTTAATGAATTGGCCTCAACAACTTTCTGTGGTAGAGAATTCCACAGGTTCACCACTCTCTGGGTGAAGAAGTTTCTCCTCATCTCGGTCGTAAATGGCTTACCCCTTATCCTTAGACTGTGGCCCCTGGTTCTGGACTTCCCCAACATTGGGAACATTCTTCCTGCATCTAACCTGTCTAAACCCATCAGAATTTTAAACGTTTCTATGAGATTCCCTCTCATTCTTTTGAACTCCAGTGAATTCAAGCCCAGTTGATTCAGTCTTTCTTGATATGTCAGTCCCGCCATCCCGGGAATCAGTCTGGTGAACCTTCGCTGCACTCCCTCAATAGCAAGAATGTCCTTCCTCAAGTTAGGAGACCAAAACTGTACACAATACTCCAGGTGTGGCCTCACCAAGGCCATGTACAACTGTAGTAACACCTCCCTGGCCCTATACTCAAATCCCCTCACTATGAAGGCCAACATACCATTTGCTTTCTTAACCGCCTGCTGTACCTGCATGCCAACCTTCAATGACTGATGTACCATGACACCCAGGTCTCGTTGCACCTCCCCTTTTCCTAATCTGTCACCATTCAGATAATAGTCTGTCTCTCTGTTTTTACCACCAAAGTGGACAACCTCACATTTATCCACATTATACTTCATCTGCCATGCATTTGCCCACTCACCTAACCTATCCAAGACACTCTGCAGCCTCATAGCATCCTCCTCGCAGCTCACACTGCCACCCAACTTAATGTCATCCGCAAATTTGGAGATACTACATTTAATCCCCTCGTCTAAATCATTAATGTACAATGTAAACAGCTGGGGCCCCAGCACAGAACCTTGCGGTACCCCACTAGTCACTGCCTGCCATTCTGAAAAGTACCCATTTACTCCTACTCTTTGCTTCCTGTCTGCCAACCAGTTCTCAATCCACGTCAACACACTACCCCAATCCCATGTGCTTTAACTTCGCACATTAATCTCTTGTGTGGGACCTTGTCGAAAGCCAAGTCGAATTACATTTGAATTTTTAGTTCCGCTCTTCTCTATCCAATTGTAGCCAGGGAAGGTTTTGATAGAGTGGATACAGAGAGAGTGTCTCCACTTGTGGGGAAGAGCGTAACTAGAGACCATCAATATAAGATAGTCACCAAGAAATCCAAAAGGGAATTCAGGAGAAACTTCTTTACCCAGAGAGTGGCGAGAATGTGGAACTCGCTGCCACAGAGAGTGGTTGAGGCGAATAGTATCGATGCATTTAAGGGGAGGCTAGACAAGCATATGGGGGAGAAGGGAATAGAGGGTTATGCTGATAGCGTTAGATGAGGAAAGACGGGAGGAGGCTTGAGTGGAGCATAAACACCAGCATGGACTGGTTGGGCCGAATGGCCTGTTCCTGTGCCTATGTAATCCAATGTAATCTCTAGCAATGGAGTCTCCTTCCACCCTTGCCACATCACCCCCACAGTATCCCCGGGATCTGTCCATGGCTTCTCCTCTTCCTCATCTACAGGCGTTATTGGAGACATCATTCTCAAACAAGGAGTTAGCTTTCCCGCTGATGACACCCAGCACTACCCCTCCCCCACTACCACCGACCCCTCTGAGCCTCGGTGATGTCAGAGGGCTTGTCTCACATCCAGTCTCGGGTGACCCGTAACCTCCTCCACCTAAACATTGGGAGGACCGAAGTCACCATCTGCTGAACCAGCCACAAGCTTCCTATCTTGTCCGTGACTCCCCTGCACCTCCCTGTTTGACACAGAGTAGACCTTCCACCCCCCCTGTGCTCGCCATCACACAGAGCGCCCACTTCCACCTCTGTAACACGGCACACCTCAGCCCATCTGCTGCTGAAACCCTCACACCGTGCCTTTACCACCAGCAGACTGAATCTCTCCAGTGCTCCCCTGGCTGTTCGCCCCTCCGCCACCCTCTGTAAACATCAGCTCATCCAAACCCTGGGCGAGCCCTATCCTCCCCTACCCACCATCCCATCCTTGCTCACCTACATTGTCTCCCGGAGACCCAACGTCTCAAATGTAAAATCTTCATCCTAGTGATTCAATCCCTCCATAACCTCACCCCTCTCTATCTCAGTAACCCCCTCATCCTTCAGCCCCACAAACCCCCCAAGCGCTCTTCTTCTGCTCTGACCTTTTTTCATTCCCCCCTCCGCCCCACCCCCCGCCCCCATTAATGACCCACCAATTACAACGTAGCTGTAGTCTCAATCATTGGTCAAAAACAGACCTTGTCATGATTTCAGTGCCGTAGCGACCAACCTCGTACATTATTGACTAGTTTCATTGTATCCAGTAAAAACTGTGTCTTCAGCCGCCTCGAACCCACTCTTTGGAACTGGTTTCCTAAACTCCTTCTCTCCTTCACCTTTCAGACCTCTTTGACAACCTCCCCCTCGTGTCTCCTGCTTTGGCTCCGCGTCCATTCTTGTCCTTCTGTCTCTGCGAAGAGCCTTGGGATATTTCTCTGTTAAACCTGCAATAATGCATTGTATAAAAAGAAAAAAGTTACATTTCTACAATGACTTATCGTGTACGTGGGACATTCTAAATCGTTTCACCTCCAGTGGATTTCTTTTGGAAGTGTCGTCACCGGGAGATCTCCCTGCTCCTCGAATAGTACCATGGGATCTTTAACATGGGGTTCCGCAGGGCTCAGTGCTGGGTCCCTTGCTTTTTGTGGTCTATAACAATGATTTAGTCTTGAATGTAGAGGGTATGATTAAGAAGTTTGCAGATGATACAAAACTCGACTGTGTGGTTGATAATGAGGAAGAAAGCTGCGGACTGCAGGAAGATATCGATGGACTGGTCAGGTGGGCAGAACAGTGGCAAATGGAATTCAATCCGGAGAAGTGTGAGGTAATGCATTTGGGGAGGGCTAACAAGGCAAGGGAATACACATTAAATGGTAGGACATTGAGAAATGTAGAGGAACAAAGGGACCTGGGAGTGCATGTCCACAGATCCCTGAAGGTAGCAGGCCAGGTAGATAAGGTGGTTAAGAAGCCATACGGAATGCTTGTTATAAATTTCTATGATTTTAACCAAATAAATAGCCAAGCTTGAGCTCCAGTTTAGGCTCTGAGCCAAGAGGACCTCCATCGATGCAGCGCTCCCTCAGTGCCAGCCTACATTACATCTTGGAGTGGAATTTTAATCCTACAATGTTTTGATTCGGAGGCGAGAGTCGCTAGCAAACCCACATTGAATTTCCAATGATTATAAAATAGCAGCAGACTGACTGTGAGCAACACCGCGTGAAATGCAGAGTTAATGTCCACAACAAGGTAAGGATAACTAGCCAGAAATAAATGTAATAATAAGGGCAGAATGCACCCGGGCTGGTTTGTGCTTTGCTTCTGTCCCTGATGTACTGACACCCTGGACTGTACAACGTCGGATAGACAGGTGGTGAAGGACACAATACTGGGGCCTGGACTTCAGTTATTTCAGACACAATGTCTGCTGTGACTCAATGGGTAGCACTCTCGCCTCTGAGTCAGAATGTTGTGCGTTGAAGTCCCACTCCAGACAGGGATGTATAATTGTTGAAGTTAATCTATGTGATAGAAACATAGAAAATAGGTGCAGGAGTTGGCCATTTGGCCCTTCTAGCCTGCACTGCCATTCAATGAGTTTATGGCTGAACATGCACTTCAGCACCCCACTCCTGCTTTTTTGCCATCCCCTTGATCCCCCTAGTAGTAAGTACTTCATCTAACTCCTTTTTGAATATCTTTAAATGTCTGTCATTGCCTATCCACCATCAACCCTTTAAGTATCATTCGCCAGCCAATTCACATCTCATACCATTGAAGTTATCTTTCCTTAAGTTTAGGACCCTGGTCTCTGAATTAACTGTGGCACTCTCCATCTTAATAAAGAATTCTACCATATTATGGTCACTCTTCCCCAAGGGGCCTCGCACAACAAGAGTGCTAATTAGTCCTTTCTCGTTACACATCCCAGTCTAGGATGACCAGCCATCTAGTTGGTTCCTCGACATATTGGTCTAGAAAACCATCCCGAACACACTCCAGGAAATCCTCCTCCACCATATTGCTACCAGTTTGCTTAGCCCAATCTATATATAGATTAAAGTCGTCCATGATGACTGCTGTACCTTTATTGCATGCATCCCTAATTTCTTGTTTGATGCTGTCCCCAACCTCACTACTATTGTTTGGTGGTCTATACACACTCCCACTAGCATTTTCTGCCCTTTGGTATTCCGCAACTCCACCCATACAGATTCCACATCATCCAAGCTAATGTCCTTCCTTACTATTGCATTAATTTCCTCTTTAACCAGCAACGCTACCCCACCTCCTTTTCCTTTATGTCTATCCTTCCTGAATGCTGAATACCCCTGGATGTTGAGTTCCCAGCCTTGGTCACCCTGGAGCCATGTCTCCGTAATCCCAATTATATCATATTCGGTAATAGCTGCATGCGCAGTTAATTTGTCCACCTTATTACGAATACTCCTCGCATTGAGGCACAGAACCTTCAGGCTTGTCTTTTTAACACACTTTGTCCCTTTAGAATTTTTCTGTAATGTGGCGAACACAGGCGAATTTTCAAGAGTCTCTTTAGATTGGAACTGGTGTAACGAGATGTTGGGGTGGAAATTTGGTCATGCCTCAGTTGGGGTGATGTCCCGGGCGGAGCGGTAAATTTTGAGCCGGCAAATGGTTTGCATCTGCTGCCGCAAAATTCATCAGCTGGGCCCGGAGTGCAGTGAGCTAAGGGAGGCGTTACACGCCTCTCTCAGGGCACTAGGCTGGCTGAGCATGGGAAAATCCCGAGATCAACCGGCAGCCTCGGAGCGCCATAACAGAGGCACGGCGGGGGGGAATAAACAAACCCGAAAAAAAACACCAAAAACATTCCCAATACATAGCTCACGCCACCGCGACATAAATCGCAAAGATAATTTAAAGAAACCCAGTGTCGCAGCCAGGGAGCGTTGCACAACAACTCGCCTCTCCCGGGCTGTATTGCTCCGCACTCCCCGTCGATATCGGCACCGAATGTCCCGGCGGGGCACTGGAAGCTGGCCTTCCGCCCGGAAGAGCTCACCGCTGCGATTGGCGCCCCGCTAACAGAGGCAGCAGATGACCAACTTTCCACCCTCACTGTCTGCGACTTTACCACAGCCCAGTGAGACCCCCCTAGGTGAGGTCCACAGAAACATAGAAACATAGAATATCGGTTCAGGAGTAGGCCATTCGGCCCTTCGAGCCTGCACCGCCATTCAATATGATCATGGCTGATCATGCAACTTCAGTACACCATTCCTGCTTTCTCTCCATAACCCCTTGATCCCTTTAGCCACAAGGGCCACATCTAACTCCCTTTTCAATATATCTAACGAACTGGCCTCAACAACTTTCTGTGATAGAGAATTCCACAGGTTCACAATTCTCTGAGTGAAGAAGTTTCTCCTCATCTCGGTCCTAAATGGCTTACCCCTTATCCTTAGACTGTGACCCCTGGTTCTGGACTTCCCCAACATCGGGAACATTCTTCCTGCATCTAACCTGTCCAATTCCCTCAGAATTTTATGTTTCTATGAGATCCCCTCTCATTCTTCTAAATTCCATTGATTATAAGTCTAGTCGATCCAGTCTTTCTTCATATGTCAGTCCTGTCATCCCGGGAATTAGTCTGGTGAACCTTCGCTGCACTCCCTCAATAGCAAGAACGTCTTTCCTCGGATTAGGAGATCAAAACTGAACACAATATTCCAGGTGTGGCCTCACCAAGGCTCTGTACAACTGTAGTAACACCTCCCTGCTCCTATACTCAAATCCTCTCGCTATGAAGGCCAACATGCCATTTGGCTTCTTCACCGCCTGCTGCACCTGCATGCCAACTTTCAATGACTGATGTACCATACCACCCTGGTCTCGTTGCACCTCTCCTTTTACTAATCTGTCACCATTCAGATAATAATCTGCCTTCCTGTTCTTACCACCAAAGTGGATAACCTCACATTTATCTACATTATACCGCATCTGCCATGTATTTGCCCACTCACCTAACCTGTCCAAGTCACCCTGCAGCCTCTTAGCATCCTCCTCACAGCTCACACCGCCACCCAGCTTAGTGTCATCTGAGCTCATTCCCTCTCCAACCTCTGACTGCTTCTGAAATAATTCCCAGGTTTCCCCCTTCACCATACCCAGGAGTCCCAACGTTTGTTAATCACTTGTTGTATGAAGCAGAATTTCCAGATACTAGACCCAGATTTGCCTTTAACTAGTTCGAACCTGTACCCCTTTATCTCAGTGCTGGAGTTTAGCATGAAACTGTGCTTCAGACTTACTTTTCCATACTCTTTATTATCTTATCATAGAATATTATAAACGAAGGTTCACCAGATTGATTCCTGGGATGGGCGATTGTCCTATGAGGAGAGTTTGAGCAGATTCGGCCTATATTCTCTAAACTTTAGAAGAATGAGAGGTGATCTCATTGAAACATACAAAATTCTTACAGGGCTTGACAGGGTAGATGCAGGGAGGATGTTTCCCCTGGCTGGGGAGTCTAGAACCAGGGTTCACAGTCTCAGAATAAGGGGTCGGTCATTTAGGACTGAGATGAGGAGAAACATCTTCACTCAGCGGGTAGTGAATCTTTGGAATTTTCTGCCCCAGAGGGCTGTGGATGTTCAGTCTTTGAGTATATTCAAGACACAGATCAATAGATTTTTGGATGTTAAGGGAATCAAGGGATATGAGGACAGTGCAGGAAAGTGTTGAGGTAGAAGATCAGCCATTCGGCCCCTTGAGCCTGCTCTGCCATTGAATGGCGGAGCAGGCTCGAGGGGCCGAATAGCCTACTCCTGGCTCGTATTTCTTATGTTCTTATAGAATGATACAGCACAGAAGGAGGCCATTCGGCCCATCGTGCCTGTGCCAGCTCTTTGATAGAGCGATCCAATTAGTCCCACTCACCCGCTCTTTCCCCTCAGCCAAAGTTGAGATTCCGCGGACTGCACTGGTTCAGGAAAGCTCTTCAAATTGCGCTCGTTTTCTGAGGTGCACAGGCGCGTTTTAAAAGTTTCCTCATATCAAAAAATATTTATCTTGCTAAGAAACTGACTAGTGTACAGCAATTAAACTAGTAAATGGTTCAGTATAGATTTTTGAAAGTCATTTTCAGCGATTTCAAATACTCACTGATGGAGGTCATCTTCAAAAATGCTTATTTTTGCTGATAAGACCCATTTTCAACTGAATTCATAAAACTGCACCAGGTCGCCAATCCTAAATACAGCAAGGAATACTTTTGAACGGAAAGATTAAAACAAACGATTATCTCCAATTGCGCTGCCCGATTGCGCTGTTTCATGGAAAATCTTACATTTGCGATTGGGCAAATGAAGTTTAGCGGAAATGTGAAGCCTAGCCGAACCAGGGAAATTGCGAGCGCCAAACGGACACAAGGGCAGCCGCATTGTAAACTCTGCCCTCCAGATCTCTCCCAGCCCCAGCTGTTTGATGTAGCACTGCAGATCAGCAATAGGTGGCAGCATGGATACAATGTCCAGGCACTTCAACCCAAATCCCCAGCAGTGTGGTTTTCATTTCCTTTAATCAGGGTTTACAGGGACCGAATGAATCAAGTTCCTTTTTAATTACGTGCGATTTTTCTCATTGCTCTGGGCATTGTATGCCATCTGCATTCCCTTGAAAACCACAACCCAGGGACCTTCGCAATAACTAAAATCGTGAAATATAAAGAATGAAAGACTTGCATTTATACAGCGCCTTTCACGACCACTGGACGTCCCAAAGTACTTTACAGCCAATGAAGTACTTTTGGAGTGTATTTACTGTTGTAATGTAGGAAACGTGGCAGCAAGCTCCCACACACAGAAATGTGATAATGACCAGATAATCTGTTTTTGTGATAAATATTGGCCCCAGGACACCGGGGAGAACTCCCTTGCAGTTTTTCAAAATTGTGTCATGGGACCTTTTACATCCACCCGAGAGAGCAGACGGGGCCTCGGTTTAACATTTCATTCGAAAGGTGGCACCTCCGACAGTGCAACACTCCCTCTGGGAGTGTCGGCCAAATTTAAGTGTTCAAGTCTAGGACTTGAACCCACAATCTTCTAACTCAGAGGCAAGTGTGCTACCCACTGAGCCACAGCTGACACCAATTGGGTTACATAAATATTTCATATACTAAAGCTAAGCTGGTTTCATCAGTAAAACTATATACATCAGCGTGTAATTTAAAATTAAGGACAGAAGGTGGGGACTGAATTATGTTTGCAAAACCTTGTCCAATTATCCCTCGCCCTCTAACCCTGTTACACACCCGTCCACATAACAATGTGGGACATTGACTAGAGTTATATCGCTTTATAAATATTATGTTTAGTTATTTTGCTGAGTTTAAAGCACCACAAGGAGTGCGTTCTGATCTGGCCAAGGTAGGCAGTGTGCGCCGTGATATTATGGCCTGTCCCTTTAAACGAAGGTATTTGATTTTACCTCCAATGACACCACCATCACTGAAATATTCCACATACCTGAAGCGCTCACACCGTACGTGGACTGCAATACCTCAATATGGAGCAATCTTCAGGTCTTTGCTGCCCCCATGTCCTAACTCGCATAAAATCCCGCTCACCCATCGCCCCCTGTGCTCACCGATCTACATTGGCTCCTGGTCCGACAAACGCCTCGAATTTAAATTCTCGTTCCAGAGTTTAAATGGCCTCCACAGCCTTCTCGCACCCTCCCTATCTCTGTAACATCTTCCAGCCCCAAAACCCTCCGAGGTCTCTGTACTCCTATATTTCTGGCCTCTTGAGCATCCCCGATTTTAATCTCTCCACCATTGGTGGCCGTGACTCCAGCTGCCTGGGCCCTAAGCTCTGGAATTCCCTCCCTAAACCTCTCCGCCTCTCTACCTCTCTTTCCTCCTTTAAGATGCTCCTTAAAACCTACTTCTGTGACCAAGCCTGCCCTAATATCTCCTTATGTGTTTCAGTGTCAAATTTTCTTTGATAACGCTCCTGTGAAGCGCCTTGGGGTGTTTCACAATGTTAAATGCTTTCTAAATGCTAGTTGTTGTTATTGTAATATACAGCAGACACCTCAAAGCGCTGGAGAAGTACCACCAGCGCTGTCTCCGCAAGATCCTGCAAATCCACTGGGAGGACAGGCGCACCAACGTCAGTGTTCTCGCTCAGGCCAACATCCCCAGCATCGAAGCACTGACCACACTCGACCAGCTCCGTTGGGCGGGCCACATTATCCGCATACCCAAAGCAAGCGCTCTACTCGGAACTCCTACACGGCAAGCGAGCCCCAGGTGGGCAGAGGAAACGTTTCAAGGACACCCCTCAAAGCCTGCCTGATAAAATGCAACATCCCCACCGGCACCTGGGAGCCCCTGGCCAAAGACCGCCCTAAGTGGAGGAAGTGCATCCGGGAGGGCGCTGATCACCTCGAGTCTCGTCGCCGAGAGCATGCAGAAATCAAGCGCAGGCAGCGGAAGGAGCGTGTGGCACACCAGACTCCCCACCCACCCTTTCCTTCAACCACTGTCTGTCCCACCTGTGACAGAGACTGTAATTCCTGTATTGGACTGTGCAACCACCTGAGAACTCACTTTAAGAGTGGAAGCAAGTCTTCCTCGATTCCGAGGGACTGCCTATGATGATGATGATGTTAATTTAACATTATATCATTTCAGCAAAGCCAATAAAACCTCTTCCTTTTTTTCTCCTCCTCCACAGAAGGCATTATTTCCTTGCTGGGGTTGTGTTCCAGCTCCCCCACACACACACGGCTGGGCAAGTTTTGCGTGCAGTCCCGGACAGCGAACTATTCGACTGTGGGAGGGGGGGTGCCTTCACGGCAATGCCTCTTCATCGTCTTCGCTCGACGACCAACACGTCCACTTCCTGGTCGAGGTGACTGGGCAACATTCAGGAGCGAGAATTGCTCCCTCACCCCCGGGGTGGGGGGGGGGGGGGGGTGAACGGGGTGGACGGGTCACTGAGGTCAATCTGACTGAAGGGGTTCCTCTTACCCGCCGCCCTGACCGGTGGGATCAGCCGGCCCCTGCAAAGACCAGGGGACAGACACTGGGGTGGGTAGCACATCACATGGGGCACTCACCAACTGAGCCACCGAGGGGGAGGGGGCTGATGGTGTGGCGCAAATGGCCATAACGCCTGGTATTTTCCAATCGGCGTTGCGTCACGGCCAGCGGCAACCCATCCTGGTGACCCATTCTCTGCCCGTCGGGAACTTCAGCTTCAAGACGAATTGAATTGTCAGTTAGTCAGATATCCGGCTCCAGACTCGTTGTAAGAGGTGCAGCGTAAGATGCTTCACGTGTGGACCCCGGAATGGGAGCTCGCGAGCTAGCATCGTCAACTCGCCAGATTTACCCAGGCGTCTCCAGGAATTGAAGATTAGAACATAAGAACATAAGAATTAGGAGCAGGAGTAGACCATTCGGCCCCTCGAACCTGCTCCGCCATTCAATAACATCATGGCTGATCTTCTACCTCAACCAGACTGATTCCCGGGATGGCGGGACTGATAGATCAAGAAAGACTGGATCAACTGGGCTTGTATTCACTGGAGTTCAGAAGAATAAGAAGGGACCTCATAGAAACGTTTAAAATTCTGATGGGTTTAGACAGGTTAGATGCAGGAAGAATGTTCCCGATGTTGGGGAAGTCCAGAACCAGGGGTCACAGTCTAAGGATAAGGGTTAAGCCATTTAGGACCGAGATGAGGAGAAACTTCTTCACCCAGAGAGTGGTGAACCTGTGAAATTCTCTACCACAGAAAGTTGTTGAGGCCAATTCACTAAATATATTCAAAAAGGAGTTAGATGTAGTCCTTACTACTAGGGGGATCAAGGGGTATGGCGAGAAAGCAGGAATGGGGTACTGAAGTTGCATGTTCAGCCATGAACTCATTGAATGGCGGTGCAGGCTTGAAGGGCCGAATGGCCTACTCCTGCACCTATTTTCTATGTTTCTATGTTTCCACTTTCCTGCACTATCCCCATATCCCTTAATTCCCTTAGTATCCAAAAATCTATCGATCTCAGTCTTGAATATACTCAACGACTGAGCATCCAAAGCCCTCTGGGGCAGAAAATTCCAAAGATTCACCACCCTCTGAGTGAAGAAGATTCTCTTCATCTCAGTCCTAAATGACCGACCCCTTGTTCTGAGATTGTGACTCCTGGTTCTAGGCTCTGCAGCTGAGGGAAACATCCTCCCTGCATCTACCCTGTCAAGCCCTGTAAGTATGTTGTATGTTTCAACGAGATCACCAGATTAATTTCCAGGGCACTGCTTTGAGGTAAACCAACGAAAAATAAAATCATGTTGTGTTGCTATTTTATTTTCTATGAGAAGTTATGTTTATTAATTAAAGAAAGACTTGCATTTATATAGCGCCTTTCACGACCACCGGACGTCTCAAAGTGCTTTACAACCAATGAAGTACTTTTGAAGTGTAATCACTGTTGTAATGTGGGAAATGTGGCAGCCAATTTGCGTACAGCAAGCTCCCACAAACAGCAATGTGATAATGACCAGATAATCTGTTTTTTTGTTATGTTGATTGAGGGATAAATATTGGCCCCAGGACACCGGGGATAACTCCCCTGCTCTTCTTTAAATTAGTGCCGTGGGATCTTTTACATCCACCCGAGAGAGCAGACGGGGCCTCGGTTTAATGTCTCATCTGAAAGACGGCACCTCCGACAGTGCAGCACTCCCTCAGCACTGCACTGGGAGTGTCAGCCTAGATTTATGTGCTCAAGCTCCTGGCTTATTTATTTTGGTTCCTTTGTATTTTTTGCCTTAGTCAGTGTCAGCTGTGGCTCAGTGGGTAGCATGCGTGCCTCTGAGGCACAGGTTTGTGGGTTTAAGTCTCACTTAATGTAAAGCTCTTTGAGATGTCCGGTGGACGTGAAAGGCGCTATATAAATGCAAGTTTTTCTTTTTTTTCTTTATGGCATCCGCAGATTTAATGTTAATAACAACTTGTGCATCGCCTGATGTGATCAACAAAATAAAAACTGACTTAACAGAGGCGTTTTTTCACAATAATTAACCGCCAGGTTTCTCTCTCCAATTTCTCCTCTCAATGCATCGATTCACAAAATAATTACCCATGAGGTAATCCGTCCAGAATTTTAAAAAATTTGTTCCTGGGTTGTGGGCGTCGCCGGCAAAGGCCAGCACTTATTGCCCATTCCTAATCGCCCTCGAGAAGGTGGTGGTGAGCTGCCATTTTAGAGGGCAGTTCATAGTCAACCACATTACTGTGGGTCTGGAGTCACGTGTAGGTCAGACCACGTAAGGGCAGCAAATTTCCTTCCCTCAAGTGAACCAGTTGGGTTTTTATGACAATCTGGTAGTTTTATGGTCACCATTACTGAATCTAGCTTTTTAAGTCCAGATTTATTTAATTGAATTTAAACTCTCCAGCAGCCGTGCTGGGATTATGAACTCATGTCTCCCAATCATTAAGTCCAGGTCTCTGGATTACTAGTCCAGTAACATAACCACTGAGCTACCGTACCCCATAGTCCCTCTATATCAGCATCCAACTTGCATTCTCAATTTCCTTTCTCCCCACCATTGGTGGCCGTGCCTTCTGTTGCCTGGGCCCCAAGCTCTGGAACTCCCTCCCTAAACCTCTCCGTTTCTCTTTCCTCCTTTAAGACACTCCTTAAAACCTACCTCTTTGACCAAGCAGTTAGTCACCTGGCCTAATGTCTCCTCCTTTGGCTCGGTGTGAAATTTTTGTTTGATGATCGCTCCCGTGAAGCCTTGGAATGTTTTACTACATTAAAGGCGCTATATAAATACAAGTTGTTGTTGTTGTCCTTGTATGATTCCAGGGATTTCACCTCCCCGCGCTCTCTGGGATTCCATGCCACAGATTGATAACTCTTTGTGTGAAGATCTTCCTGATGTCAATCCTAAAACTGGCCTTTAACTATGGCCCCTCATCCTCCTCTCCCAATTTACCTTTCCCATACCACGGACCATTTTAGACAAGACCACCCCTCCTTTCCCAATAGAAAAGCCTAATTTATCAGGTCTTGTCACATTCTCGCGACTGATTCAGTCTTGTGGCTCTTCTCTGTGGTTCTACCAACATTTGAAAGTCTCCCTTGTTTCTCGCGAATTGGAGCTGGACACAGTGCTCAAGATATGGCCCGACCAGAACATTAGAGGAACAGGAGGAAACCATTCAGCCCCTCGAGCCTATTCCCATTCAATTAGATCATGGCTGATCTGTATCTTAATTCCATCTACTTGTCTTGGTTCCGTCTAGCAATCTCAGTTTTTTGAGATTTTCAGTTGACCTCAACATCTTTTTGGGGGAGAGATTTTCAGATTTCCACTACCCTTTGTGTTATGTCTTTAGATGCTCTGATAATGACTCCACGAGGCAAAGTATTGCACTTGAACTGTAGTGACCGTAGTCTATTTAATATCACTCCAGAGTGAAGATACCACACGGTGGACTCCCTTTTATACCTGGGTACCTGTGGTGTACAGGTGACTCCTGGGCCTCCACCAGTTGCGCCCTCTGGTGGTGCCAGCATAGTGTATACAGTGTGAACCTTGTTGATGGTAGCTCCGGTAAACAAGTCTCCATCTTATGCAACTATACAGTGACTACACAGAGAGTATATCTATAGTGTACATATATAAAACTTTGTGTGAAGAAGTGCTTCCTGATATCTTCTTCTTCTGAGGCAGTACCTCAGAGTCGAGGATGACTTGCTTCCACACTAACATGAGTTCTCAGGTGACTGAAGAGACCAATGCGGGACCCACAGTCTCTGTCACAGGTGGGGCAGACAGTGGTTGGAGGGACGGGTGGGTGGGGTGCTTGATTTGTCGTGCGCTCCTTCCACTGTTTGTACTTGGCTTCTGCCTGCTCCCGGCGAAGAGACTCTATAAGTGTTCAGTGCCTTCTCAGATGCTCCTCCTCCACTTTGAGCGGTCCTGGGCCAGGGATTCCCAGGTGTCAGTGGGGGATGTCATGTATCTTACATTATTATATATAACTGTATCCTAACATGCTTTCCATGACTGTAATAAGATATGACCTGTAACCACCAGCATACCTTACCACCAGGGGTGCACTTGCAAGAGACAGGTATATAAGGACAGGTCTCAGGCAAGTGCAGCATTCCAGAGCTGTGAAATAAAGGTGCAGGTCCAGAGTGACCTTGACTTCACTACATGCCTTGTGTGAATCTGTACTGAGGGGACAGGACTTTACAGTGGCGACGAGTTACGGGATTACAGAATCCACAGAATGGCGAACAACGGATCAGATGAAAAGTACAATGCGGGAGACAATTAGGAGGACTTTATAGAAAGGCTCCAGCAAAGCTTTGTAACCAAAGACTGGTTAGGCGACGATAAGGCAGACAAGAGAAGAGCCCATCTCTTGACCAGCTGTGGCTTGAAAACATACGCTTTAATGAAGGATCTGTTGGCACCCGAGAAACCAGCAAGCAAGTCGTTTGAAGAATTGAGCACACTGGTAAGAGACCACCTGAAGCCAGCGAGCAGCCTACACATGGCCAGACACAGGTTCTACAACTACAGACGCTGTGTGGGCCAGAGCATACCCGACTTCGTGGCGGAACTTCGGAGGTTGGCTAGTTTATATGAGTTCTCCGATGAACTGAGGAGAGAAATGCTGAGAGACTTTTTCATTGAAGGAATAGGCCACGCAGGCATATTCCGAAAGCTCATAGAGACCAAGAACTTGACCTTAGAGGCAGCAGCACTGATTGCACAGACATTCTTGGTAGGGGAAGAAGAAACGAGGTTGATTTACAATGCAGGTACGACAACTAACGAAATATCAGAACAAGAAGTTCACAGCACTAAACAAGCTGCTACCCCCACACACAGACAAAACCGGGAGAACAGGCTCTCAACAGCAGGCAGAAGCCAACAAGGGCCACAGGAACGGCCGTTCACACCTCATCAACCCACAATGCGAGCAATCAACAACAAACTGAGAGAAGCTTAAGAGCAATCAGCCAGACGCAGCTCATTCTTTGGGAACTCTTTGAACAATGGAACAGGTCTGTGCTGGAGGTGTGGGGGTGGGCAGTCGTCAAGGGGATGTCGATTTCAGCAGGCTGTTTGCAGAAATTGTGAATATACAGGGCATTTGGCCCGCATGTGCAAAAAAATGGCAGCTCGGCTGGTATACGAATCAGATGGGTCGGAAAGCGGACCAGAAGATGGTGGGGACAGTACCCGGGACACCGATGTACAGCGGGTCAACACGATCAATGGCCGCTGCTCCTACAACAGGACGCCTCCTATAATGATGAGGGTCCTACTCAACGGGATATCTGTCAACATGGAGCTGGATATGGAAGCGAGTCAATCTCTCATGGGCGCTCAACAATTTGAACAACTGTGGCCGCATAAAAGAGACAGACCAAAACTCACAAGGGTTGACACCAAACTAAGGACCTATACCAAAGAAACCGTACCAGTCCTCGGCAGCGTCATGCTCTCTGTCACACACAAATGGACAGTGAACCGACTTCCCCTGTGGATTGTCCCCGGAGACCCCCCAGCACTGCTGGGGAGAAGCTGGCTGGCAAAACTAAACTGGAAATGGGATGATGTCCATGCCATGTCATTCGAGGAACGGACCCCCTGCTCAACAGTTACAAAGCGATTTGAACATCTCTTTCAGCCAGGTGTGGGCACTTTCAAAGGGGCCAAAGTCAAAATCTACATCACACAGGATGCTAGACTGGTCCATCACAAGGCCAGAGCTGTACCCTATGTGATGAGGGAAAAGATTGAACACGAACTAGACAGGCTTCTGCGGGAAGGCATTATATCACCTGTGGAATTTAGCGACTGGGCAAGTCCCATCGTCCCAGTCATGAAGCCTGATGGATCTATACGAATCTGTGGGGACTACAAATCTACCATAAACAGAGTCTCCCTACAGGACCAGTACCCGGTGCCCAGAGCGGAGGACTTATTTGCCACATTGGCTGGAGGTAAACTTTTCTCAAAATTAGACCTCACATCTGCGTATATGATGCAAGAATTGACTGAGGAATCCAAGCTACTCACCACCATCAACACACATCGAGGCGTTTTCATGTACAATCGATGCCCATTCGGCATCAGGTTGGCTGCTGCCATATTCCAGCTCAACATGGAGAGTCTGCTCAAGTCCATCCCGGGGACGGTTGTATTTCAAGATGACATACTTATCATGGGCAGGGACACCGACTCCCATCTCCGTAATTTGGAGGCAGTACTAAAGCGGTTGGATTGGGTAGGCCTACGAGTCAAGAAATCCAAGTGCCTGTTTCTCGCACCCGAGGTTGAATTTTTGGGCAGAAGGATTGTCGCTGATGGTATCTGCCCAACAGAGTCCAAAACAGAAGCAATTCGCCTGACACCCAGGCCCCAGAATGTCTCAGAACTGCGCGCCTTTCTCGGGCTACTCAATTACTTTGGGAACTTTATGCAGAACGTAAGCACGCTGCTGGAGCCTCCCCACGTGCTACTCAGGAAGGGGTGCGATTGGTTTTGGGGGGACGCCCAGGAACGCGCCTTCAATAAGGCACACAGCCTTCTGTGTTCCAACAGTGTTTTGACTTTCTTTGACCCAGGTAAAAAGCTAGTTCTCACATGTGATGCGTCAGCGTATGGGGTCGGGTGCATTTTGCAACATGTCAATAGTGCGGGCAAATTACAACCCATAGCTTATGCCTCCAGGTCACTTTCGCGGGCAGAGCGCAGGTACGGAATGGTAGAGAAGGAGGCGCTTGCGTGCGTGTATGGTGTCAAAAAGATGCACCAATACCTTTTCGGGGCCAAGTTCGCGTTAGAAACCGACCACAAGCCCCTCACGTCCCTCCTATCCGAGAGCAAGGCAATAAACGCCAACGCCTCGGCACGAATTCAACGGTGGGCACTCATGCTGGCGTCCTACGACTATACCATAAGGCACAGACCAGGCACAGACAACTGTGCCGACGCGCTCAGCAGGCTACCCCTGGCGACCACGGAAGGGTCTGATGAACAGGACTGTGAGATAGTCATGGCAATCAATGCCTTTGAGTCCACAGGTTCGCCCATGACGGCTCGCCAAATCAGAGCCTGGACGGCCAGCGACCCCATGTTATCCTTAGTAAAAAGATGTGTCCTAACTGGTGACTGGGCAGAGGCTCGCGATGCCTGCCCCGAGGAATTAAAACCCTTTCACAGGCACATGCATGAGCTATCACTACAAGCAGAGTGCCTGATGTGGGGCAGCCGAGTAGTCATGCCTCTGCGAGGCAGAGAGGCATTTGTCCGGGAGCTCCACCGCGAGCACTCGGAGATCGTTCTCATGAAGGCCATAGCCAGATCCCACGTCTGGTGGCCTGGTATTGACGCGGACTTGGAGCTCTGCATCCGAAGGTGCACCATTTGTGCCCAACTCAGCAATGCCCCCAGGGAGGGTGCACTGAGCCCCTGGCCCTGGCCTACCAAACCGTGGTCGCGGGTGCACGTAGACTATGCGGGCCCATTCATGGGAAAAATGTTCCTCATAGTTGTAGATGCATTTTCAAAGTGGATCGAATGCACCATTTTAAACTCGAGCACAACCTCCACCACTGTGGAGAGCCTTGCAACCATGTTTGCAATACACGGAATCCCTGACATATTGGTCAGTGACAATGGTCCGTGCTTCACCAGCGCAGAATTCCAAGACTTTATCATTGACCACGGCATAAATCACGTCAAGACGGCACAGTTCAAGCCGGCCTCCAACGGCCAGGTGGAGAGAGCAGTGCAAATCATTAAACAAGGCATGCTTAAAATCCAAGGTCCCACGCTGCAGGGTCGCCTGTCGCGACTGCTGCTGGCATACAGATCTCGTCTGCACTCATTGACTGGGATCCCCTTCGCGCAACTGTTGATGAAAAGGACTTTAAAAATAAGGCTCTCATTAATCCTCCCAGACATGCATGAAATCGTTGAGCCAAAGCGCTGACTGAGTACCATGACATAAATTCGAGGGGGAGATGGAATGAGATAGGGGACAAAGTGTTTGTACTAAACTATTACAGGGGATGTTACATGTTTTCAAGGAGGCTTTGAGGGTGCCCTTGAAGCATTTCCTCTGCCCACCTGGGACTCGCCTGCCGTGACGTAGCTCGGAGTAAAGTGTTTGTTTCGAGAGTCTAGCGTCGGGCATGCGGACAATGTGTTCCGTCCATCGGAGCTGATCGAGCGTGGCCAATGCCTCAATGCTGGGGATGATGGCCTGAGAGAGAACACTGATGTTGGAGCGTCAATTCCATCAATGGATTTGCAGGATTTTTTGAATTCCTGACATCGCCCCTGAACTGACTAGCTCTAATTTTAAGGTTATGCTCCCTTGTTCTGGACTCCTCCCACCAGAGGAGTCCATCTCTATCTACCCCATCAACTCCTTTAATCACTCCTCGATCAGATCACCCCTTAATCTTCTAAACCCAGGGGACGGCAAGCCTCATCTCTGCAACCTGCCCTCATAATTTAGGGTTGTATAGTTTGACTGCGATTGGCTACTCAGTTCAACATCTTGCTGTACTGATTGTTGCTTGGCGGAATATACCTCCCTTGGCAGCCCTCTCATACCTCAGCGTGCTTGACGCGTGTAGTCAGCGGACTATTCGACTGTGGAGGCGCCACAGCTGAGCCGGATTATGTTTGCACCTGTCAATCACAGGGAAGTCGGAATTGGCAGACTCCAGAAACAAGGCATCATCAGAACACCAAGCCCCGGTCCCGATCAGCCGCTTGCGACCTGTACAGATTAAAGGGTGCGCGGGTTTAGATTATGGGTGGACCCCGCGGGAAGGGTATCAACGGACATGGAGGTGGACCACGAAGGCAAAAAAGCTCAGGGTAGCCCTGCCATAATCCAATCACTCCCATTGAACAGACAAGGCAGGGCCCATGTGTCCTTTAGCAAGTCTTAGACTCAAAGAGAACTTCGCCCTGGTGGGAGCACCGTTAACCGATAGCAACCGAATTATTATTATTATTGCTCTGAGTCTAAAATGGAGAGGAGTTAAGTTACGCAGATCAGAGGAGATGAAACGCAGATTAGACAGAGTTGAAGGTCTGCACTCATGCCTGGAGCATTCAGCTTGATCAAACACAGTCTATTCTGTCTCCTTCGCCTCAGTATTTCCCCCACCCATCCTTCAAACCACCCCCCCCCGCCCCGCCACCGACCTATTGTCATTTTGGTTAAATGATATGTTTTTAAATGAAATGCGTTTTTTTTTTCTTCCAACAATGGATTATTTAATGCAGGCTGTGCTGGCTGTGTGAGTAAACGAATGTGCGATCTGCTCTCGAATCCCCCGCATCAATCCCTCGCCTCTTTCTGAGTTCACCGAGGAAACTTCTGTCACATTGAAATAAGACGCTCCACTGAGCAGGATGCGAAGCCACAGGGAAAGTCCCCAACATCTGTCTGAGGCTGAACCAGACTGTTCACAACCTTCGGTGTCATATTTGATCCTGAAATGAGCTTTCGACCACATATCCGCAGCATAACCAAGCCCACCTATTTCCACCTCCATAACATCGCCCTATCTCCGCCCTTGCCTCAGCTCATCCGCTGCTGAAGCCCTCATCCATGCCTTTGTTACCTCTACACGTGACTATTCCAACGCACTCTTGGCTGGCCTCCCACATTCTACCCTACGTAAACTAGAGGTGATCCAAAACTCGGCTGCCCGTGTCCTAACTCGCACCAAGTCCCGCTCACCCATCACCCCCCTGTGCTCGCTGACCTACATCGGCTCCCGGTTAAGCAACACCTCGATTTCAAAATTCTCATCCTTGTTTTCAAATCCCTCATGGCCCTCGCCCCTCCCTATCTCTGTAATCTCCTCCAGCCCCACAATCCCCCGAGATCTCGGCCCTCCTCTAGTTCTGCCCTCTTGAGCATCCCTGATTATAATCGCTCCACCATTGGTGGCCGTGCCTTCTGTTGCCTGGGCCCCAAGCTCTGGAACTCCCTGCCTAAACCTCTCCGCCTCTCTACCTCTCTTTCCTCCTTCAAGACGCTCCTTAAAACCTAGCTCTGTGACCAAGCTGCGCTAATTTCTACTTACACGACTCTCTGTCAAATTTTTATCGACAAAGGTAAAAAAAGGGATGAGGTCCTACGAAATGAATTTAAGGAGCTAGGAGCTAAATTAAAAAGTAGGACCTCAAAAGTAGTAATCTCGGGATTGCTACCAGTGCCACGTGCTGGTCAGAGTAGGAATCGCAGGATAGCACAGATGAATACGTGGCTTGAGCAATGGTGCAGCAGGGAGGGATTCAAATTCCTGGGGCATTGGAACCGGTTCTGGGGGAGGTGGGACCAGTACAATCCGGACGGTCTGCACCTGGGCAGAATCGGAACCAATGTCCTCGGGGGAGTGTTTGCTAGTGCTGTTGGGGAGGAGTTAAACTAATATGGCAGGGGGATGGGAACCAATGCAGGGAGATAGAGGGAAACAAAAAGGAGGCAAAAGCAAAAGACAGAAAGGAGATGAGGAAAAGTGGAGGGCAGAGAAACCCAAGGCAAAGAACAAAAAGGGCCATTGTACAGCAAAATTCTAAAAGGACAGAGGGTGTTAAAAAAACAAGCCTGAAGGCTTTGTGTCTTAATGCAAGGAGTATCCGCAATAAGGTGGATGAATTAACTGTGCAAATAGATGTTAACAAATATGATGTGATTGGGATTACGGAGACGTGGCTCCAGGATGATCAGGGCTGGGAACTCAACATCCAGGGGTATTCAACATTCAGGAAGGATAGAATAAAAGGAAAAGGAGGTGGGGTAGCATTGCTGGTTAAGGAGGAGATTAAGGCAATAGTTAGGAAGGACATTAGCTTGGATGATGTGGAATCTATATGGGTAGAGCTGCAGAACACCAAAGGAGTTGTTAGTGGGAGTTGTGTACAGACCTCCAAACAGTAGTAGAGATGTTGGGGAGGGCATCAAACATGAAATTAGGGGTGCGTGCAATAAAGGTGCAGCAGTTATAATGGGTGACTTTAATATGCACATAGATTGGGCTAACCAAACTGGAAGCAATACGGTGGAGGAGGATTTCCTGGAGTGCATAAAGGATGGTTTTTTAGATCAATATGTCGAGGAACCAACTAGGGGGGAGGCCATCTTAGACTGGGTGTTATGTAATGAGAGAGGATTAATTAGCAATCTCGTTGTGCGAGGCCCCTTGGGGAAGAGTGACCATAATATGGTGGAATTCTGCATTGGGATGGAGAATGAAACAGTTAATTCAGAGACCATGGTCCAGAACTTAAAGAAGGCTAACTTTGAAGGTATGAGGCGTGAATTAGCTGGGATGGATTGGCGAATGATACTTAAGAGGTTGACTGTGGATGGGCAATGGCAGACATTTAGAGACCGCATGGATGAACTACAACAATTGTACATTCCTGTCTGGCATAAAAATAAAAAAGGGAAGGTGGCTCAACCGTGGCTATCAAGGGAAATCAGGGATAGTATTAAAGCCAAGGAAGTGGCATACAAATTGGCCAGAAATAGCAGCGAACCTGGGGACTGGGAGAAATTTAGAACTCAGCAGAGGAGGACAAAGGGTTTGATTAGGGCAGGGAAAATGGAGTATGAGAAGAAGCTTGCAGGGAACATTAAGACGGATTGCAAAAGTTTCTATAGATATGTAAAGAGAAAAAGGTTAGTAAAGACAAACGTAGGTCCCCTGCAGTCAGAATCAGGGGAAGTCATAACGGGGAACAAAGAAATGGCGGACCAATTGAACAAGTACTTTGGTTCGGTATTCACGAAGGAGGACACGAACAACCTTCCGGTTATAAAAGTGGTCAGAGGGTCTAGTAAGGAGGAGGAACTGAGGGAAATCCTTATTAGCCAGGAAATTGTGTTGGGGAAATTGATGGGATTGAAGGCCGATAAATCCCCAGGGCCTGATGGACTGCATCCCAGAGTACTTAAGGAGGTGGCCTTGGAAATAGTGGATGCGTTGACAGTCATTTTCCAACATTCCATTGACTCTGGATCAGTTCCTATAGAGTAGAGGGTAGCCAATGTAACCCCACTTTTTAAAAAAGGAGGGAGAGAGAAAACAGGGAATTATAGACCGGTCAGCCTGACATCGGTAGTGGGTAAAATGATGGAATCAATTATTAAGGATGTCATAGCAGTGCATTTGGAAAGAGGTGACATGATAGGTCCAAGTCAGCATGGATTTGTGAAAGGGAAATCATGCCTGACAAATCTTCTGGAATTTTTTGAGGATGTTTCCAGTAGAGTGGACAAGGGAGAACCAGTTGATATGGTATATTTGGACTTTCAGAAGGCGTTCGACAAGGTCCCACACAAGAGATTGATGTGCAAAGTTAGAGCACATGGGATTGGGGGTAGTGTACTGACATGGATTGAGAACTGGTTGTCAGACAGGAAGCAATGAGTAAGAGTAAATGGGTACTTTTCAGAATGGCAGGCAGTGACTAGTGGGGTACCGCAAGGTTCTGTGCTGGGGCCCCAGCTGTTTACACTGTACATTAATGATTTAGATGAGGGGATTAAATGTAGTATCTCCAAATTTGCGGATGACACTAAGTTGGGTGGCAGTGTGAGCTGCGAGGAGGATGCTGTGAGGCTGCAGAGCGACTTGGATAGGTTAGGTGAGTGGGCAAATGCATGGCAGATGAAGTATAATGTGGATAAATGTGAGGTTATCCACTTTGGTGGTAAAAACAGAGAGACAGACTATTATCTGAATGGTGACAGATTAGGAAAAGGGGAGGTGCAAAGAGACCTGGGTGTCATGGTACATCAGTCATTGAAAGTTGGCATGCAGGTGCAGCAGGCGGTTAAGAAAGCAAATGGCATGTTGGCCTTCATAGCAAGGGGATTTGAGTACAGAGGCAGGGAGGTGTTGCTGCAGTTGTACAGGGCCTTGGTGAGGCCACACCTGGAGTATTGTGTACAGTTTTGGTCTCCTAACCTGAGGAAGGACATTCTTGCTATTGAGGGAGTGCAGCGAAGGTTCACCAGACTGATTCCCGGGATGGCGGGACTGACCTATCAAGAAAGACTGGATCAACTGGGCTTGTATTCACTGGAGTTCAGAAGAATGAGAGGGGACCTCATAGAAACATTTAAAATTCTGACGGGGTTAGACAGGTTAGATGCAGAAAGAATGTTCCCAATGTTGGAGAAGTCCAGAACCAGAGGTCACAGTCTAAGGATAAGAGGTAAGCCATTTAGGACCGAGATGCGGAGGAACTTCTTCACCCAGAGAGTGGTGAACCTGTGGAATTCTCTACCACAGAAAGTTGTTGAGGCCAATTCACTAAATATATTCAAAAAGGAGTTAGATGAGGTCCTTACTACTAGGGGGATCAAGGGGTATGGCGAGAAAGCAGGAATGGGGTACTGAAGTTGAATGTTCAGCCATGAACTCATTGAATGGCGGTGCAGGCTAGAAGGGCCGAATGGCCTACTCCTGCACCTATTTTCTATGTTTCTATGTTTCTAATACTCCTGTGAAGCACCTTGGGACGTTTCACTATGTTAAAGGTGCTACATAAATATAAGTTGTTGTTGTTGTCATAGAATCATAGAATGACACGACGCAGAAGGAGGCCATTTGGCCTACTGTGCCTGCTTCAGTTAACTGGCCTTAGGCAAGGGTGGAGCCAGACAGCCAGCCTCAATCTCCCCCCTCCCCCACCACGTCAAGTAAGGGAGAGAGGAAACATAGAAACATAGAAAATAGGTGCAGGAGTAGGCCATTTAGCCCTTCTAGCCTGCACCGCCATTCAATGAGTTCATGGCTGAACATGAAACTTCAGTACCCCTTCCTGCTTTCTCGCCATACCCCTTGATCCCCCGAGTATTAAGGACTTCATCTAACTCCCTTTTGAATATATTTAGTGAATTGGCCTCAACTACTTTCTGTGGTGGAGAATTCCACAGGTTCACCACTCTCTGGATGAAGAAGTTTCTCCTCATCTCGGTCCCAAATGGCTTACCCCTTATCCTTAGACTGTGACCCCTGGTTCTGGACTTCCCCAACATTGGGAACATTCTTCCTGCATCCAACCTGTCCAAACCCGTCAGAATTTTAAACGTTTCTATGAGGTCCCCTCTCACTCTTCTGAACTCCAGTGAATACAAGCGCCAGTTGATCCAGTCTTTCTTGATAGGTCAGTCCCACCATCCCGGGAATCAGTCTGGTGAATCTTCGCTGCACTCCCTCAATAGCAAGAATGTCCTTCCTCAAGTTAGGAGACCAAAACTGTACACAATACTCCAGGTGTGGCCTCACCAAGGCCCTATACAACTGTAGCAACACCTCCCTGCCCCTGTACTCAAATCCCCTCGCTATGAAGGCCAACATGCCATTTGCTTTCTTAACCGCCTGCTGTACCTGCATGCCAACCTTCAATGACTGATGTACCATGACACCCAGGTCTCGCTGCACCTTCCCCCTCCTAATCTGTCACCATTCAGATAATAGTCTGTCTCTCTGTTTTTACCACCAAAGTGGATAACCTCACATTTATCCACATTATACTTCATCTGCCACGCATTTGCCCACTCACCTAACCTATCCAAGTCGCTCTGCAGCCTCATAGCATCCTCCTCGCAGCTCACACTGCCACCCAACTTAGTGTCATCCGCAAATTTGGAGATATTACATTTAATCCCCTCGTCTAAATCATTAATGCACAATGTAAACAGCTGGGGCCCCAGCACTGAACCTTGCGGTACCCCACTAGTCACTGCCTGCCATTCTGAAAAGTACCCATTTACTCCTACTCTTTGCTTCCTGTCTGACAACCAGTTCTCAATCCACGTCAGCACACTACCCCCAACCCCATGTGCTTTTACTTTACACATTAATCTCCTGTGTGGGACCTTGTCAAAAGCCTTCTGAAAGTCCAAATATACCACATCAACTGGAAGGAGGAGATTTGGCCAGGGTTCCTACTCCTTCTTGCCACTGGAGATCGTGTGGGTGTTGGGTGAGCTCGTCATCCGGCTCAGCCGTGATTACTCTTGGAGTCGAATGTAATCGCTGGAGAAGTACCACCAGCGCTGCCTCCGCAAGACCCTGCAAATCCCCTGGGAGGACAGCTGCACCAACGTCAGTGTCCTCGATCAGGCCAACATCCCCAGCGTCGAAGCACTGACCACACTCGACCAGCTCCGTTGGGTGGGCCACATTGTCCGCATGCCCGACACAAGACTCCCAAAGCAAGCGCTCTACTCAGAACTCCTACACGGCAAGCGAGCCCCAGGTGGGCAGAGGAAACATTTCTCGGACACCCTTCTTGATAAAATGCAACATCCCCACCGACACCTGGGAGTCCCTGGCCCAAGTCCACCCTAAGTGGAGGAAGTGCATCTGGGAGGGCGCTGAGCACCTCGAGTCTCGTCGCCGAGAGCATGCAGAAGACAAGTGCAGGCAGCGGAAGGAGCGTGCGGCAAACCAGACTCCCCACCCACCCTTTCCTTCAACCACTGTCTGTCCCACCTGCGACAGAGACTGTCATTCCCGTATTGGACTGTACAGTCACCTGAGAACTCACTTTTAGAGTGGAAGCAGGTCTTCCTCGCTTTCGAGGGACTGACGATGATGATGATGAGCCGAATTGCCTTCTGCCTATCTTGGCTCACACAGGAAAAGGGCAAGTTGCTGGAAAGCTGCTGGTGCCCCGGGGTGGGGGGGAGGAAAGGGTATAAATGGAACAAGAAAGAAGTGATGAATTATACCAAAACAAAATACTGCAGATGCTGGAATCTTTTGTTTCTTAACTTGTTCCATTACCATCTCATTTTTACCCGTCATCCCTTTCGTCTCTCTAATCTCTCCTGTCTTCCATCCGATCACAGACCTTCCCTTTTGCTCTTTCCTCCCCTCCCCCTTTCACTGCCCCAGCACTTTCTCAACAATCTGTTACATCTCCAACTTTTCCAGTTCTGACGAAGGATCACAGACCTGAAACGCTGGGCCGACAGTTGCAGTCGGAGGCTTCCTTCGTACAAATGCCCCCGAGCCCCCAAATATCTGGTGGTCCCGGAGGAAGGTAGGATTGCGGTCGGAGGCCTCCGTTCACTGTACAGCGCACGGGAACAGGAACATGGCCTTCAGGTACACAAGTCTAGATTGGAATCATGTGGGCCTGGACCACCAACGAACACCTAGTATTCTCATTGATAATAATGGGAGCTCTGTTTTTACGAATTCTCATTACTATCAATGAGAATACCCCCCTAAAACAAGAAACACAACGCAATAAATAAAAAAAACACCTCACAAGAAGCCCGGGGCAGGGGGGTGGAAGCCGAGCTGAAGGGATGAAAATCCTTATACTATACAGCAGCTTCAAAAGAAGCTTGGGGTGGGGGTTGGACACCGAGCCCCTATGTCCGGGCGAGGGACCGATTCTGCTGGCCGACCCTTGAGCCCAGTGAGGAGACGTTCGGCCGGTGGTGGGGCGGTACTTTGAAAAAAATCTAAAATTAAAGAATTGCATTCGACTTTGTTGCTCCAAATGCCTTCGTTGAATGCCTAGCTTCCCGTTCTAAGCAAGCCCATTGCGCATGCGCAGACCAGGGTGTGGTCCATACTTGTGAAGAGCGAGAGAGAGAGAGGGGAAAGAAGGTGTGGGTGCTTTGTCCTGCTGTTTTGAGCTTCTTGCAAAGCGACAATTTAATCACGGGGGCAATACTGACAACGCCAAACCTCGTGCAAGCCTTCTGCATGATGGCGCTGCGGAGGAGACGATTGATTCGACGTCATCGCATGAGGAGCCTCAGAGCACGTAAGATGATGGGTAGGAGGCCTTACCCACATCGGGTTTATCGAGACAGGCGTTCGTACCTGCACCTGAGTGATGCAGACTGTGTGAGAAGGCTGCGTTTCCACAAAGAAGTTGTAACCGAGATCTGTGAGTTAGTAAAAGCACACCTGCAACCTAGAAGTGTCAGGAGGACTGCTTTGTCAGTTGAAGTGAAGGTTACAGCTGCACTTTCATTCTATGCATCTGGATCGTTCCAGGCCACAACTGGGGATGTGTGCGCCATTTCTCAACATGCAACACATATCTGCATTCGGCAGGTGACTGCTGCACTATATGCCTGGAGCAAGGACTACATAACATTCCCCATGACTGCCCAGGCAATGTGTGAAAGGGCTGTGGGCTTCTCCAGGATTGCTGGCTTCCCAAAGGTACAGGGCTGCATTGATTGTACCCACATCGCCTTGCGAGCACCTATGGAGGATTCCAAGATGTACAGGAACAGAAAAAGCTTCCACTCCGGTTAATGTGCAGCTCACGTGTGACGACATGCAGTGCATCATGTCAGCTGAGGCGAGGTACACTGGGAGCACCCATGATGCGTTCATCCTACGCGAGAGCGTTATCTCTGACATGTTTCAGTAGTAGCCAGAAGGGCAGAGCTGGTAGGAAGGGAGGCTACTTGTAATACTCCCCTGAGATTGTCGGTCAGTTCACTGTTGTGTAATAAGGCAGCAGCAGCTGGTTGTAGAAGACCCACCTGAGGTGAGAGAGGCTGATGATGATGAGGAAGATGCAGATGACGAGAGAGGAGGAGGATGAGTAAGCCATGCAACTACCTGAGCCCGGAGCACGACGGCGGAGGAGGGCGGGCCGTCATGCCCCTTTAACAATTGCTCGAGCCTTGCGCCAGCAGCTCATCCGTGAACACTTTGCTGCCTGAAGGCTCAGCGGCAACTATTCCACAAGGACCATGTTTACTGTTTGGACCTGTTCCGTAATGTTGTGTTGTGTTAATGGAACAAATGATGAAAATGATTCTTCTTTAGTTCAAAAATTTGTGTTAATAATGGAACAAATAATGGAAATGCTTCAGTTATTTAAAATATATTTTATTCAAAAGTTTAAGACTTATTTGTTCTTAACTTTAATAAAAATATTCTTTTATCAAACTTTAAAGTTTTCAGTTAAGATCACTTACAAACTGTAAGATCACTTTCAAACTTTTAAATTTGTAAATTTACATAACTTACAAAAAACTTTTAATTTGAGAACAGTTGTAATAACAACAACAACAGCAGCAGCAGCAAAGCAAGACTGCATTCATCTCTTCTCCACCTTATTCTAAAGCCACCCGCTGCGCTTGGTCTTGGTGACTCCACCCCTACCCGCAGGCGGTGGAGCAGCGTTTCTCGGGTTGGCACCAAGCTTATTCTTTCAAGCATCTCGGGTAATGCGCACTTCTTGATGGGGCGGTGGGGCAGGCCTCTTCAGCTACTGGTCTGGGGACTGGAGTGGGAATGGTAGTTGATTCAGTCAATGGGCCCGGGATCTGGGCGTGTTCCCTGACAGCATTACACTACAGTAACGGTTGCCTTATTAAATTAATGAAATACAAAATAAAGACCTGGTTGTTACTCACTAAAACTTGTCTTACAAATGAGAATGCAGCAGCTAACTCCAACCTACCCTCCCTCATGTTTGCCAACAGCGTATCAACTACCTGCGACATTCCCTCCTCCATGTGCCCAGACAGCGTTCCCATTTCTCGTGAGAGTGTTGTTACTTCTCCTGACAGTCCTGATACCTCATCACCCACCCCACTGATGGTGTCCAGGAGTGATTGCGTAAGGTCAATGCTCTCCGCACTCATTGCCATCATCTGAGCCACATCTGTTAGATCCTGCAGCTCAGGAGAGCGCTGTTGAGCTCTCCTTCCCCTCCTTGCCCTGGGTGTGGCTCGCTGCATCCCACTGGGATCTCCAGCCTCGGACTGTGCGAAACCATGGAATGTCCCAACATTCGTACTACTCAGGAAAAGGGGCTGGCACCTCGATGGGCGGCACCAGGACCTCCTCCAGAGTGAGTACAACAGTGAGGGCTTCATCCATCACCTCCCCCTCACCCCCATGCTCTTGGTCTGGAAGGTGGGATTGGAAGATGTTCTCCTCTTCAGACTCGTCCGCGTCTGAATCTTCTGCATCGTTTTCAGCCTCGTCAGGGTTGGCCTCAAGTTCTGCAAAATATAACAGAACAGACAAATGGTTATCAGCAGAGGAGGGGGCAGGGTGTGTGGTATGAGTAGGCTCACACAGCGCAGGCAGCAGGCTGATTTGAAGGACCACGATGAATGATAGCACATTGCATCAACCGAAATGTAGCTGACGGAGACATCCCCAGGAACTGAAGCACGGCTAGCCCGCGCAGTACTTAACATTTAGCAAAGTCAGACTGTGGAATTTGCAGGACTTACCCTCTCCCTCGAGTGTGGGCCCAGCTTGTGCAGTGGTGGTTGCTTTTCTCCAGGCAGGACCCATCAAAGCAGCGACACACACACACACCATCCTGCGCTATGAGGCGAATGGCACAGTTGCATTTAAGGGGAAGCTGGATGAGCACACGAGGGAGAAAGGAATAGAAGGTTATGCTGATGGGGTGAGAGGAAAAGTGGTGGGAGGAGGCTGGTGTGGAGCATAAACCATGGGCCAGTTGGGCCTGTTTCCGTGCGGTACATTCTATGTAATCCTGACATGGACATATATATATACTGTTCCTTCATTATCGTGGGGTCAAAATCCTGGAACGCCCTGGGCTGGGTGTTCGGTTGTCTAACGCCTCAGTTAGCAGCCAGAGGGGGCGTTAATTGGAGCGTAAGAGGTTACCGCCCGGGAGCGTAACATTTAGCGCCCCGACGGGAAATTCATTCGAGGCTCACCGGGGGCGCAAACCGTTAGCGCCCGGCTGCCGACGATCGCTCCGATCCTGACGTACAACGCCCGCGTTCGCGCCCCGGTCGGTAAATTCGGTGCGAGCGCCTCATTTAGCGCCCGCCAATAACACCGTCTGGAAAACCAGTGGGCCCAGGCTTGCAGAGTCGTCAACTGGCGGCTACTTAAAGGGATGAGGAAGCGCTTCCCTGGGAGGTCACAGTCAGTGCAACGTTTACACACAGCACGGTACGTGAGCCTCCCAGTGTGCAGCGGCAGACAGACACAACAGTGCAGCTTGAAAAACAAGTGATTCTGAAACGTTTAATGGGAGCATTACTATGCCGCGCCTTTAAGACTCGGCTGCTCCCGGGGTCTGACTCGGAGTTCTGCGTGTGCGCAATGGGCCCGCAAAATGTACCGACCAAACGTTCGTTATCGCCCCCACCCCCCAGCCCCCCCCCCCCCCCAGCTCTGGTGTGCAACGGCTGATTTATCGCCCCGTGTCAGCTCCTCGCCCGGTTCTGATCCTACCGTACATTCTCGAGGCGGCAGCAATGAGAGGCCGAAGACCAGATCCATCAGCCGGCCAACTGATCACCATAACTGGAAATGTCTGCATGGTCATATCACCCTCTGCAACCCGGCCCATCTCTGCCACATCGTGACTCCCAACTGCTGGGCCATCTCTGTCATCAGCCTCACTGGTATCTTAGAGCACAGCCAGCTGTGGGACCTCATCCACAACGCGGTTAAAATGGTGCCAGACGCTGTCAAGCCCGCAGGCCGTGAAGCTGGACTTTCTATAACGGGCCCCTTACTCCATCGCAAGAATGGTTTGTGGTGGGGATGGCTGCAGCATTGCTATGCTGCTCCCCGTAAAACACACATCGTAAAATGCTGCTGGCCATCGCAAATGTGCTGGGTAATTGATATATATAGTAGTGGAGGAGAACAGCTGATCACAGGCAGTTTGTGTGGCGGGGGGGGGGAGGTGGGAGGGCGTCGGGAGTGGGTATGTCACCGCCCGATATATGCTGCACTATTCGAGTCTCAGCCTTGGCTCTCTGTCCCTGAGCTAGAAGGTTTAGAGACTTGTGCACAACAATCTCGGCCGACACTCCAGGGCAGTGCTGAGGCAATGCTGCCTCTCAGATGAGACATTTAATCAAGGCCAAAGGATCCTGGTGTCAGCCATGGCTCGGTGGGTAGCACTCTTGCCTTTGAGTCAGAAGACTGTGGGTTGTGGGCGACATAAATCTAGGCTGACACGCCAGTGCAGTGCTGAGGGAGCGCTGCACTGTCGGAGGCGCTGTCTTTTGGATGAGACGTTAAACCGAGGCCCCGTCTGCTCTCTCAGGTGGAAGTAAAAGATCCCATGGCACTATTTTGAAGAAGAGCAGGGGGAAGTTATCCCCGGTGTCCTGGCCAATATTTATCCCTCAATCGAAATAACAAAAACAGATTATCTGGTCATTATCACTTTGCTGTTTGTGGGAGCTTGCTGTCTGCAAACTGGCTGCCGCGTTTCCCACATTACAACAGTAACTACACTTCAATTACTTCATTGGTTGTAAAGCGCTTTGAGACATCCGTTGGTCGTGGAAGGCGTTATATAAATGCAAGTCTTAATTTACTTACATCTCGAACCGCAGCAGTCCGTGCGGTGAAGGTGCTCCCAACAATGATTTTGTCATAGCAGTTTGGTACAACTTAGTGTCTCGCTGGGCCATTTCAGAGGGCAGTTGAGAGTCAATCCCATAGCTGTGGGTCTAGAGTCACATATAGGCCAGACCGGGTAAGGGCGGCAGATTTCCTTCCCTAAAGGATATTAGTGAACCAGATGGGTTTTTACGACAATCCGGTAGTTACATAGTCACCATTGTCATGTATTCAACTATCATTGCAACCCATGTATAAGCTGACCTAAGTTGTACACCTTGAAAACATTGACCACAAGGAGCGAACTTGTGGGAGACACTCCTAACCTGAACTTTCAGGTATAAAAGGGGAAGCTCCACCCACCTTCATCACTTGAGGTCTTGGTAATAAAGGTAACTGCTCACAGGGTGACCTTCTCTCAAGTATGGGCCTCATGTGCATCTATACTGTATAGTAAGGACATATCATTGACGACGAGAAACTGGGATTTAAACCACGCAAGCATGGCCACTAGCAGCACAGAAGAGGGGTACTGTGTTGGTGATGATTGGGACGACTTTATTGAGAGACTACAGCAAAGCTTTGTCACTAAGGAATGGTTGGGACAGGATTCGGCCGACAAACGCAGGGCACATCTCCTGACAGTTTGTGGATCCGGGACCTACTCCCTGATGAAGGACCTTCTAGCGCCAGAGAAGCCGTCGGACAAGACTTTTGAAGAGCTCAGTAAGTTGATCGGGGAACACCTTAAACCAGCGAGCAGCATGCACATGGTGAGACACCGGTTTTACACGCACCGGCGGCGAGAAGGGCAAAGCGTTCCAGACTTCGTGGCAGACCTCCGGCGACTGGCGAGCCGATGTAAGTTCCCAGATGCGGAAATGCTGCGAGACTTTTTTATTGAGGGCATCGGGCACGCTGGGGTTTTCAGGAAACTGATTGAGACCAAAGACTTGACCCTAGAAACGGCGACTCTGATAGCCCAGACAATTATCTCAGGGGAGGAAGAGACCAGAATGATGTATGACAAAAATCTTGGCTCAAATGCGGCAAACGACCAGGGAGGCAACATTGCTCACGCGGCATACAGTTCTCTAGGCAGGCAAGGGCAATCGGACATGCCCCAGCATGTAGTCGAATCCAAAGGGGGAATTCAACAGAGACAATGGCTAGCTGAACGGCGATTCATACCATCGAAATGGACAATGCGGCCAGTAATGGAGCCATCAACACCTGTAAATGGTGCGCTTAAGGACAGTTACAGAGACAGTCAGAGATGATCAACTGGTAATGAACCTTTTGTTTCCAACAACGGGGCCTCCAGCTCATGTTGGAGGTGTGGAGGCAAACACCCAGCCAGAGCTTGCAGGTATCAGCAATATACCTGCAGAAACTGCAACATCAGCGGTCACTTGGCGCATATGTGCAGGAAGCCTGCAGCCAGGTTGATGTACGAGGACGGGTCCGATGTAAGCCCTACGAGGCCAAATGAATACTGGGGGAAATCGCTGGAAGCTGAAGTTCAGCGAGTTCATGTGGAGCACATATGCAGTTCATATACCAGGACACCACCGATAATGATGAAAGTGCTCCTCAATGGCATCCCAGTGTTAATGGAGCTAGACACAGGGGCCAGCCAGTCCCTGATGAGTATCAAACAGTTCGAAAGGTTGTGGGTGTCCAAGGCCAGGAGGCCAAAATTATTGCTGATTGACGCACAGCTATGGACATATACAAAGGAGATCTTTCCGGTGCTAGGCAGCACCACGGTAGTCGTGACCCACAAAGGCTCGGAGAACAGGTTGCCACTCTGGACGGTCCCGCACTACTGGGGAGGAGTTGGCTTGCTGTCATGAACTGGAAATGGGGCGATGTCAATGCAATTTCTTCTGTGGGGCGAGTAACATGCTAACAGATCCTGGTCAAATTTGACTCATTATTTCAACCCGGCATCGGCACTTTCATGGGGGCCAAGGTAGTGATTCACATAAACCCGGACGCCAGGCCAGTACACCACAAGGCCAGAGCGGTGCCGTACGTGATGAGGGAAAAGATAGAATGCGAATTGGACTGCCTGCTGAGGGAAGGCATCATCTCGCCAGTCGAATTCAGTGACTGGGCGAGCCCGATCGTGCCGGTGCTCAAGGCGGATGGTCGGTCAGGATATGTGGCGATTACAAGGCCACCATCAATTGACCAGTACCCACTACCGAGAGCGGAGGACCTCTTTGCGACGCTATCCGGTGGCAAACTTTTTTCAAAATTGGACCTGACCTCAGCTTACATGACCCAGGAGCTGGCGAGTGAGTCGAAGAAGCTGACCACCATCACGACACACAAGGGGTTGTTTGAGTATAACAGATGTCCGTTCGGGATTCGTTCGGCCGCCGCGATTTTTCAGCGAAATATGGAAAGCCTCCTCAAGTCATAAGAACATAAGAACATAAGAATTAGGAACAGGAGTAGGCCATCTAGCCCCTCGAGCCTGCTCCGCCATTCAACAAGATCAAGTCGATTCCAGGGACGGTGGTTTTTCAAGACGACATCCTCATCACGGGTCGCGATACTGAAGAACACCTCCACAACCTGGAGGAGGTTCTACGCAGACTGGACCGGGTAGGGCTGCGACTGAAAAAGGTGAAGTGCATCTTCCTAGCTCCAGAGGTACAATTCCTGGAGAGGAGGGTAGCAGCAGACGGGATCAGACCTACTGCGTCCAAAAAGGAAGCGATCCAGAGAGCACCCAGACTCCGTAACACGACGGAGCTGCATTCGTTCCTGGGGCTCCTGAACTATTTTGGTAACTTTCTTCCCAAATTGAGCACGCTGCTAGAGTCGCTACACGTGCTCCTAAGCAAAGGTTGCGATTGGGTCTGGGGGGACAGCCAGGAAAGGGCTTTTGATAGAGGACGCAATTTGTTATGCCCCAACAAACTGTTAACGTTATATGACCCATGTAAGAAACTTGTTTTAACGTGCGATGCGTCGTCCTAAGGGGTCAGATGTGTGTTGCAGCATGTGAATGCCAATGGTCAGTTACAGCCAGTAGCTTATGCCTCCAGAAGTCTGTCCCAGGCAGAAACGGGCTACGAGATGGTAGAAAAGGAAGCGCTAGCATGTGTATATGCAGTAAAAAAAATGCACCAGTACTTGTTTGGCAGGAGCTGGAGACAGATCACAAACCACTAACGTCCCTTTTGGCCGACAACAAGGCCATAAATGCGAATGCATCGGCCCGCATACAGAGGTGGGCACTCACGTTAGCCACCTATGACTACACAATTCGGCACAGACCGGGCACTGAAAACTGCGCCGATGCACTCAGCAGGCTCCCACTAGCCACCACTGAGGGGGCAACTGAGCATGCTGCTGAGATGGTCATGGCTGTTGAAGCTTTCAAAAGCGAAGGCTCACCTGTGACAGCCTGTCAGATTAAAGTCTGGACAAATAAAGACCCGCTACTGTCTTTTGTTAAGAAATGTGTCCTGAATGGGGACTGGGCAGCCACGTACGGGGCATGCCCTGAGCAATTGAAACCATTTCATAGGCGCAAGGATGAACTCTCGATTCAGGCTGATTGCCTATTGAGGGGAAACCGAGTAGTCATGCCCCAGATGGGTAGAGAGGTGTTTATCAGAGAACTTCACAATGAGCACCCGGGCATTGTCATGATGAAGGCAATTGCCAGGTCACACGTTTGGTGGCCAGGGATAGATGCAGACCTGGAACTTTGTGTTCACAGATGCAATGCCTGTGCTCAGCTGAGCAACGCACCCAGGGAAGCCCCCCTTAGCCCCTGGTCCTGGCCCGCCAAGCCATGGTCACGCATCCATGTCCTTTCATGGGAAAAATGTTTTTGGTTGTAGTAGACACCTACTCTAAATGGATTAAGTGTGCCATTTTAAATTCAAGCACATCCTCTGCCACGGTAGAAAGTCTACGGGCAATGTTTGCCACCCATGGTCTACCGGATGTCTTTGTCAGAGACAATAGCCCGTGTTTCACAAGCACTGAATTCCAGGACTTCATGGCAGGCAATGGAATCAACCATGTCAGAACGGCACCGTTCAAGCCGGCCTCAAACGGCCAGGCGGAGCGAGCAGTGCAGATAATCAAACAGGGGATGCTCAGAATCCAAGGGGGCTCCCTACAAAGCCGCTTATCATGCCTCCTGTTGGCCAATAGATCCCGACCACACTCGCTCACAGGGGTTCCACCCGCAGAGCTGCTAATGAAAAGGACGCTCAAAACCAGGTTATCCCTTATACACCCTACTATGAAAGAAATCGTTGAGAGCAGGCGTCAGTCACAATGTGACTACTATGACAGGAATGCGAGGGCGCAATGTATTGATGTCAATGACCCTGTTTTTGTCCTTAATTACGCTGCAGGGCCCAAATGGCTCGCAGGCACTGTGATTGCCAAAGAGGGGAATTGGGTTTTGGTAGTTAAACTTACCAATGGACAAATCTGCCGCAAACACGTGGATCAAACTAAAAGGAGGTTCAACAACCCCATAGAAGAAGCAGAGGAAGAACACAATGTAGAGTTCACTCCACCACAGGTGACCGAACACCGGAACCAAGTGGAGGAGAGCCCCAGTCACTGTGGGCAGTCCGGACAGGCCTGAGGCACCGCAAACAGCAGACACTCAGGCCAGCGCCCAACAACCAGAGCCCCAACTCAGGCGATCTACAAGGGAGCGTAAACCACCAGAGAGACTCAACCTGTGATCCCAATAACACTTTGGGGGGTAGGTGATGTCATGTATTCAACTATCATTGTAACCCATGTATAAGCTGACCTAAGTTGTACACCTTGAGAACACTGACCACAAGGGGCGAACTTGTGGGAGACACTCCTAACCTGGACTTTCAGGTATTAAAAGGGGAAGCTCCACCCACCTTCATCCCTTGAGGTCTTGGTAATAAAGGTAACTGGTTAAAGAGTGACGTTCACTCAAGTATGGGGCTTGTGTGCATTTATACTGTATAGTAAGGACATACTGACACTGGCTTTTTTATGCATTCCTCCTCAGCAAATCTATAAACTCACCAGCGATTGGACTGGTCAGAAGGACTAAATATTGGAGCAGGAGTGATCCTCCCGACCCAACGTTTAAATGACATGGGCCTCTCTCCCCCCGCCCCCTTCGCCCCCCCGCCCCCTCTCCCGGCTTGAGGTCCCATTACCCCCTGTGAAGCGCCTTGGGACATTTGACTACGTTAAAGTGCTATACAAATGCAGGTTGTTGCTGTAGGTAGTTCGTGCATGGTGAGGAAGTGAACCCGCTCCCTCTGGAACGTTTAAAGCGAGATCGCAACCATTGCATGTGCCAGCGACGTGCTCCCGGGCTCAGTGATGCTCTGCGAAGAGATTTGTGCTATATTCTTTACGACATCACAAACACACACATACACAAGATGGCTGCATTACAAAGGAACCTGTCATGTGACCTTGTCACATGATCCTTTTATTATATACATCCGCAGTTGCGTTACCACAGACATCCACTAGGGGAGCTCTATTTTACGAGACCTTACACTAAACATCCGTAAGACAAAGGTCTTCCACCAACCTGACCCCGCCATGCAGTGCTGCCCCCACCGCCCGGTCATCAAAGTTCACGGCTCAGCCTTGGACAACGTGGACCACCATCCATACCTCGGGAGCCTACTATCAGCAAGGGCAGACAACAATGACGAGGTCCAACACTGCCTCCAGTGCACCAGCGCAGCCTTCGGTCGCCTGAGGAAGAGAGTGTTCAAAGCCCAGGACCTCAAATCTGGCACCAAGCTTATGGTCTACAGGGCAGTAGTGATACCCACCCTCCTGTATGGCTCAGAGACGTGGACCATGTACAGAAGACGTCTCAAAGCACTGGAGAAATACCACCAACGCTGCCTCCGCAAGATCCTGCAAATCCCCTGGGAGGACAGGCGCACCAACGTCCGTGTTCTCGATCAGGCCAACATCCCCAGCATCGAAGCGCTGACCACGTTCGATCAGCTCTGCTGGGCAGGCCACATCATCCGCATGCCCGACACAAGTCTCCCAAAGCAAGCGCTCTATTCGGAACTCCTGCATGGCAAGCGAGCCCTAGGTGGGCAGAGGAAACGTTTCAAGGACACCCTCAAAGCCGCCCTGATAAAGTGCAACATCCCCACCGACACCTGGGAGTCCCTGGCCAAAGACCGTCCTAACTGGAGGAAGAGCATCCGGGAGGGCACTGAGCACCTCGAGTCTCATCGCCGAGAGCGCGCAGAAAACAAGGAAGGAGCGTGTGGCAAACCAGACTCCCCACCCACCCTTTCCCTCAACCACTGTCTGTCCCACCTCTGACAGAGACTGTAATTCCCGAATTGGACTGTTCAGTCACCTGAGAACTCACTTTTAGAGTGCAAGCAAGTCTTCCTCGATTCCAAAGGACTGCCTATGATGATATTATAAAACCTAGCTCCTGACATCTAACATTATTAGTCAGCAGGGGCCTTGCAGATCGCTGAACCATTTATACATGGGGAGCTGTGGTTATGTTTTTTTTGCAGCAGGCATGAGGAGGAACAGGTTACATTATTTCACTGGTTAAAATAATTTTGAGAGGTGAGAAATTGGAACTTGTTACCACAGGCGTAGTTGAGGCAAATAACACAGATGCCTTAATGGGGAAGCTGGATAAACACACAAGGAGGAACGGAATAGAAGGATATGCTGATCGGGTTAGAAATAAGGAGGGAGGAGTGTCGTGTGGAGCTTAAACACCGGCATAGACCAGTTGGGCCAAATGGCTGTAAATCTATCTAATTCTATGAATAATTATCTCTCTTAATAACAATGCCTGTGATTTTTAGTGTTTTAATTTATTCATTGATGGAATGTGAGCATCGCTGGCAAGGCCAGTATTTATCACCCATCTCTAATTGCCCCTTGAGAAGGTGGTGGTGAGCCGCCTTCTTGAACCGCTGCAGTCCGTGTGGTGAAGGTGCTCCCACAGTGCTGTTAAAGAAAGACTTGAATTTATATAGTGCCTTTCACGACCACCGGATGTCTCAAGGCGCTTTACAGCCAGTGAAGTACTTTTGTTGTGTAGTCACTGTTGTAATGTGGGAAATGCAGCAGCCAATTTGTGCACAGCAAGCTCCCACAAACAGCAATGAGATAATGACCAGATAATCTGTTTTTGTTATGTTGATTGAGGGATAAATATTGGCCCCAGGACACCGGGGTTAACTCCCCTGCTCTTCTTTGAAATATCACTGGGAGTCTCGGCCAAGATTTATGTGCTCAAGTCTCTGGAGTGGGACACTGGTAACAGGGCTGCTATCTCAGAAATAAAATCTGCTCAGTGCTTGCGTAGTGGCTCGATTTAAAAAAAATAAATGCCGTCTAACTTTGGGTCTCCTCTGTGTAAGTGGTTGGACTACATTCCTCGAACACGTGCTGAGGGAGTTCTGCTCTTCTGTAGTCTCTGCCCCATCTGCAGGAAGGACTGTGTTGAGAGAAAGAGGTGGGGAAATGTGAATTTGGACGTACCGCGTCCTGTCAGAAGCTAAGGGACGCTGTCTCTAAGCAACGGCAGCAGGTGTTAGGAGAGTGCACAGGAGACCAATGCCCAGGAGCGACGTTGGCATTGTGAAGAGGGGGGCTGGGGTAATGAGCCATCCAGCGTTGGGCCGCTACCCACAGCTCCCGGGCTGGTGCTGCCCGTGTGAATTGAATTCCAAGAAGATCCATTTTGTGGTCGGGAATGTGTAATGTATTTGCTTAAGAATTCATAGCCACACATTGCTATTAAGAACTACAGGTTGAAACTCCCTTATCCGGAACTTCCTTATCCGGAACCACCTCTCGTTCGGAACCATTCCCGGCCACTGGGTGGCGCATGCGCAGAACTCCAACATGAACAAATTGAAGTCCTTCCTCGCTGCCGACTCCCACAGTCGCAGGCCTGACCCCGCCATTCACCGCGCCCTCCCCCCCCCCCCCCCGCCCCCATGATCTCTCTGCCGCACTCCCAGCCCAAGCCAGCCAGCCCCGATATCCCCTTGCTCAGTACCTGTACCACCCAATTTATCGTGACCATCCCTGATCCGGAAAAATTCCTTATCCAGAACAGGCCAGGTTCCGAGGGTTCCAGATAAGGGATGTTCAACCTATAGTTGGTCTATGAACAAAGGTTTAACAATCACACTGCACATTACCAGTTCATCCACTAGTCGGGTTGCCAACTCTACTTGGACCTATTCCTGGAGGTATCATGACATGACCTCCTGTCTCCAACCGGCCCGCCTTCTCACTCCCGCCATTGGTCGCTCAACATGTCCATGTTTGCGGTACACGGCCAATTGGAGAGCAACAGACTCCTCATTACCCGATTGGATGATTCTTGACGTGACAGTCAAATAGCCATTTTCTGTCCATGTCCAATATTTTTATAAACAAACGTTTTCAAAGATTTTTATTTTTTCCAAACACAATTTTTTTATTGCCAAATGATTTTCCTCTCGAGTTATCCATTAATTCCTGGAAGCTCCCACGTGATCCTGGACGGTGGGCGACCTTATCCACTTGGCTCACTCCCGCATACCTCACCGTGCATGACCCAGACCCAACTGGCCGGGGTTTTATTGAGTCTTGTGAACATCACGTCACTGGCTAAGCCACTCACAATGCAACAGCTCCACAGAACCCGTGAGCATACGCACAGGTGCATACCTTGCGGAATGAAAGGGCGGTGGAAGCCGAAGCAATAGTAACTTTCAAAAGGGAACTGGATAGAAAACTTGAAAATGGGATAATTTGAAGTGCTGTGGGGAAAGAGCAGTGGGGTCGGGGGAGTGTAGGGATTAATTGGACAGTTGATTCAAAGAGTGGGCACAGGCTCGATGGGCTGAATGGCCTCCTCCTCTGCTGCTTCATTCTATGACGCCCAATGAGTCAACGCAGACAGAATTTGTGGAAGTTCTTTCTGACCCCTAGCGATGCCCAGTTAAAGAAAAGAAACACTTGCATTTATATAGCGTCTTTCATGACCACCAGACATCTCAAAGCGCTTTACAGCCAATGAAGTACTTTTGGAGTGTAGTCACTGTTGTAATGTGGGAAACGCAGCAGCCAACTTGCGCACAGCAAGCTCCCACAAACAGCAATGTGATAATGACCAGATAATGTTATGTTGACTGAGGGATAAATATTGGCCAAGACACCAGGGATAACTCCCCTACTCTTCTTTGAAATAATGCCATGGGATCTTTTACATCCACCTGAGAGAGCAGACGGGGCCTCGCTTTAACGTCTCATCAGAAAGACGGCACCTCCGACAGTGCGGCGCTCCCTCAGCACTGCACTGGGAGTGACAACCTAGATTTATGTGCTCAAGTTCCTAGAGTGGGACTGGAACCCACAACTTTGTGACTCAGAAGCAAGTGCGCTAGCCACGGCTAACACTGTACAGGAGCTTTGTTTATTGTGTCTGGGTGCCACATAGATCTTTTCTTTTGGTTTCTCATCTGCTGCCCGGTTAGTGCTGAATCTTGAAAGGGCTGGGGAATGGTTCCATTGAAACCACCCCTCCCTCCGCAAACCCCACCCCACACCGTGTTGTGTCTACCTGACTGAGCTGCCCCAGGCTCCTTCAATCATCATGTCTTTCAGACTCTACTTGGGTATCTCCATTTACAGCACCAGGTGAACTGAAGGAATTTTACACGGTCCAAAAAAATGTTCAGTCATTTATTCTTCCCCTCCCCCTTTCCATGCGCCCACCCCCCCAACTCCCTTCTGCTCTTAAACAAAGTGAGAAGATGGATCCAGGTCTGAGTAAAGCTTCAGGCAAGGAATGTGAGAGAGCTCAAGATTGAGTTTTGAAGAGAAAGAAAAAAAAAAGGGAACGGTCTCTACGACAAGGAACGGGGAAAATATGAAGAAGGCGGCCTTTATTTCCACCGTTGGAAACTTGCAATTTTTCAGCGTCCGTCGACCATTTTTTTCCTCTCTCTCTCGTCGGCCTTGTTAGCGGGCGGGGTCAACCGTGTCCGCTCCGTCTCACAAAGGAAGGCATTCAGTAACCGGGGCGATGACTGAACTGGCACATTGCAACACCAGCGTGGAGTCAGACTGCAGACACGGGGAGGAGGGGGGAGGGGGGAGGGGGGAGGGCAGGGGGGAGAGGGCGGGGGAGGGGAGAGGAACAGGACCCGCTCCGACCTGCTACCAATACCACAACCAGCCCAGCCTCCGATGCTAAACCCGACCTTGTCTTTCAACAGCGCCCTTCAAGAATGGCCCTTTGCTTGACTGTTTCTGTGCTCTGGGGAATACAACAGCTCTATTACATCGCGGGGGCGAGGGGGATGTTTAACCTTTACCTGTGGATGCAGGAGCACTCTATAAAAAAAAAACGCCCATTCCAGCCATCCATACTACACTTACTGCATCAGCCATTCAGCAATTTTCAGAATTACTTTTAATTTTAACGATTGTAAAGAAACACTACTGATTGTAAATTTGTCCATTTTTTTAATTATTTGGATGTTTATGGGAACGGTAGCATAGTGATTATGTTACTGGAATAATAATCCAGAAGCCTGAACTAATGATCCAGAGTTGTGAGTTCACCGCAGCTTTTATTAAATTCAATAAAAAGCCAGTGTCAGTAATGGTGACCATGAAACTACCGGATTGTCGTAAAAACCCAACTGGTTCACTGATGTCCTTTAGGGAAGGAAACCTGCCGCCCTTACCCGGTCTGGGCCTACATGTGACTCCAGACCCACAGCAATGTGGTTGACTCTTAGCTGCCCTCTGAAATGGCCCAGCGAGACACTCGGTTGTAACAAACCACTGTGACAAAGTCAGCATTGTGGGAGTATCTTCACCACACGTTCTGCAGCGGTTCAAGAAGGCGGCTCACCGCTACATTCTCTCGGGCAATTAGGGATGGGCAATAAATACTGGCCCCGTCAGTGACGCCCGCATCCCATGAATGAATAAAAATATTTTACATCAATATTCAACCACAGATATCGGGCAATTATGAAACAGCTGTACTCAAAGAAGCTTCAACCCAATATTTAGTAACACTGCCCCCCTGAAATGATCATTTTTCATTCATTTAACATTCCCCTCCCCAGGAGGATAGGATCGATAGATTTAGCATCAGCCGTGGCTCAGAGGGCAGCAAACACGCCTCTGAGTCAGAAGGTTGTGGGTTCAAGTCCCTCTCCAAGGATTTGAGCACGTAAATCTAGGCTGACACTCCAGTGCCGTGCTGAAGGAGTGCTGCACTGTTTGAGGTGCTGTCTTTTGGATGAGATGTTAAACTGAGGCCCCGTCTGCTCTCTCAGGTGGACATAAAAGATCCCACAGCACTATTTCGAAGAAGAGCAGGGGAGTTATCCCCGGTGTCCTGACCAATATTTATCCCTCAATCAAAACATCACAAAAAAACAGATTATCTGGTCATTGCTGTTTGTGGGAGCTTGCTGTGCAGATTGGCCATGTTTCCTACAACAGTAATTACACTTCAAAAGTACTTCATTGGCTGCGAAGCACTTTGAGATGTCCGGTGGCCATGAAAGGCGCTATATAAATGCAACTCTTTCTTTCTTTACCCTGGCAATGAATGCAATTAGTTTTCTCATTTAGATGGAACATTTAGTTTATTGCTGGGTCAAAATCCTGGAACTCCCTACCTTATAGCATCGATTCAGTAATTGCGCAGTTGCTCAACTATTCAATTGCTCTCCATCTGCCACCCTCCATAAACTTGAGCTCATCCACCACTCTGCTGCCCCGTGTCCTAACTCGCACCGAGTCACCTTCTCCCATCACCACCTGTACTTGCTGGCCTACATTGGCCCCCGGTCCAGGCGACAGCACCTCGATTTTAGAATTCTCATTCTCGTTTTCAAATCCCTCCGTGGCCTCACCATCCATATCCCCACCAGCCTGACAACCCTCCGAAATCTCTGCGTTCCTCCAATTCTGGTCTCTTGCTCATTCCCGATTTTCATCGTCCCACCATTGGCAGCCATGCTTTCAGCTACCTCAATCCGAAGCTCTGGAATTCCCTCCCCAAACCTCTCTGTTGCTCAATCTCTCCCCTGCTCCTTTAAGATCCAATGCTTGTGGTCACCTGTCCCAATATCTCCTTATGTGACTTGGTGTCAAATTTTGTTTGATTGAGTAAACTAGGCCGATAGAGTTTAGAAGAATGAGAGGTGATTTCATTGAAACATACACAATTCTTACCGGGCTTGACAGGGTAGATGCAGGGAGGATATTTCCCCTGGCTGGGGAGTCTAGAACCAGGGGTCACACAGTCTCAGAATAAGGGGTCGGCCATTTAGGACTGAGATGAGGAGAAACCTCTTCACTCAGAGGGTGGTGAATCTTTGGAATTCTCTGCCCCAGAGGGCTGTGGAGGCTCAGTCGTTGAGTATATTCAAGACAGAGCTCGATAGATTTTTGAATATTAAAGGAATCAGGGGATAGTGCAGGAAAGTGAAGTTGAGGTAGAAAATCAGTCGTGATCTCATTGAATGGCAGTGCAGGTTCGAGGGGCCGAATGGCCGACTCCTGCTTCTAAGCTGCGAAGAGGATGCTATGAGGCTGCAGAGTGATTTGGATAGGTTAGGTGAGTGGGCAAATGCATGGCAGATGAAGTATAATATGAATAAATGTGAGGTTATCCACTTTGGTGGTAAAAACAGAGAGACAGACTATTATCTGAATGGTGACAGATTAGGAAAAGGGGAGGTGCAACGAGGCCTGGGTGTCATGGTACATCAGTCATTGAAGGTTGGCATGCAGGTACAGCAGGCGGTTAAGAAAGCAAATGGCATGTTGGCCTTGATAGCGAGGGGATTTGAGTACAGGGGCAGGGAGGTGTTACTACAGTTGTACAGGGCATTGGTGAGGCCACACCTGGAGTACTGTGTACAGTTTTGGTCTCCTAACTTGAGGAAGGACATTCTTGCTATTGAGGGAGTGCAGCGAAGGTTCACCAGACTGATTCCCAGGATGGCGGGACTGACATATCAAGAAAGACTGGATCAACTGGGCTTGTATTCACTGGAGGTCAGAAGAATGAGAAGGGATCTCATAGAAACGTTTAAAATTCTGACAGGTTTAGACAGGTTAGATGCAGGAAGAATGTTCCCAATGTTGGAGAATTCCAGAACCAGGGGTCACAGTCTAAGGATAAGGGGTAAGCCATTTAGGACCGAGATGAGGAGAAACATCTTCACCCAGAGAGTGGTGAACCTGTGGAATTCTCTACCACAGAAAGTTGTTGAGGCCAATTCACTAAATATATTCAAAAAGGAGTTAGATGTAAACTAGGGGATCAAGGGGTATGGCGAGAAAGCAGGAATGGGGTACTGAAGTTGCATGTTCAGCCATGAACTCATTGAATGGCAGTGCAGGCTCGAAGGACCGAATGGCCTACTCCTGCACCTATTTTCTATGTTTCTATGTTTCTATACGTTCTTATAATCGCTCGTGTGAGGGGCCGTGCAATATTTTTCTACATTAATGGCGCTAGATAAATGCAAATTGTTGTTCCTGATGTTCTAGGAGTTTTAGTGATGCAATATTAGTGTCTATTTCCCCAGCAGCTGCAGTGTAGCTTGGATCAGTGGGCAAAACTCTTGCCTTTGAGTCAGCAAGGCTGTGGGTTCAAGTCCCACTCCAGGGACTTCACCACAAAAATCTAGGCTGACACTCTAGTGCAGTGCTGAGGGAGCGCTGCACTGTCGGAGGTGCCGTCTTTCTGATGAGATGTTAAACTGAGGGCCCCGTCTGCTCTCTCAGGTGGATGTAAAAGATCCCATGGCACTATTTTGCAGAAGAGCAGGGGAGTTATCCCTGGTGTCCGGGACAATATTTATCCCTCAATCAACATAACAAAAACAGATTATCTGGTCATTATCACATTGCTGTTTATGGGATCTTGCTGTGCACAAATTGGCTGCTGTGTTTCCTACATTACAACAGCAACTACACTCCATAAGTATATCATTGGCTGCAAAGTTCTTTGAGACGTCCGGTGGTTGTAAAAGGCGCTATATAAATGCAAGTCTTTCTTATTTTCTTTTCTTCACAGTGAGTGAGTTGAAAACAAACAGCTATCCGGGTCGAGGCAGGCACAAATTTCCCAGCACCTGTCAGTAAGCCTGTGAGTTAAAAGTAAATACACAACGGAGATTGCGTGACTGGGAGGTGGATTGTTTGTGTCCATAGGTTGCATCATCTTTACCACCACCTCCAGGTTCCCCTCCAGGCCACACACCATCCTGACTTGGAAAGATATCACCGTTCCTTCATCGTCACTGGGTCAAAAACCTGGAACTCCCTCCCTAACAGCATTGTGGGAGCACCTTCACCACACGGACTGCAGTGGTTCAAGAAGGCGGCTCACCACTACCTTCTCGAGGGCAATTAGAGATGGGCAATAAATGCCAACCTGTGCCAGAACCTTCCCAAATCACTTTACGGCCAATGAAGTTCTTTTGAAGTGTAATCACTGTTGTAATGTAGGAAACATGGCAGCCAACACTCACACAGCAAGCTCCCACAAACAGCAGTGTGATAATGACCAGATAATCTGTTGTATTTTTAATGAGTTTGGTTGAGGGATAAATACATACACCTGAGAGAGCAAACGGGGCCTCGATTTAAGGTATTGTCCAAAAGACAGCACCTCCAACAGTGCAGCACTCCCTCAGTACCAGCACTGGAGTGCCATCCTAGATATCAAGTACTCAAGTTCCTGGAGTGGGACTTGAAAACCCACAACCTTCTGACTCAGAAGCAAGTGTGCTACCCACTGAGCCACAGCTGAGAGCGTTACTCATTAGTCCATCGGGGAGCAAGGGTTTGCGACACTGTTGCTCATACATAAGATCAAACCAATTCATAAAACAGTTGGACAAGCAAGCTTCCGCATGCTCTGTGGCCTGCATAGCTGCTACTCCACAATATCAACAGGCAGATAGATTATCTACACACATCAGAATAAGGGGCCGCCCATTTAAAACTGAGATGAGGAGGAATTTCATCTCTCAGGGGGTTGTAAATCTGTGGAATTCTCTGCCCCAGAGAGTTGTGGAGGCTGGGTCATTGAATATATTTAAGGTGGAGATAGACAGATTTTTGAGCGATAAGAGAGTACAGGGTTATGGGGAGCGGGCAGGGAAGTGGAGCTGAGTCCATGATCAGATCAGCCATGATCTTATTGAATGGTGGAGCAGGCTCGAGGGGCCTTATGGCCCACTCCTGCTCCTATTTCTTATGTTCTTATAAACCATTGAGAAGGCATCGTAGAATCATAGAATAGTACAGCACGAAAGGAGGCCATTCGGCCCATCGAGTCTGCGCCGGTTCTTTTGACAAGCAATCCAGTTAGTCCTGCTCCCCCGCTCTTTCCCCGTATCCCTGACATGATTTCTCCTTGAAGTATTTGTCCAATTTCCTTTTGGAGGCTATTATTGAATCTGTATCTATCACCCAATCAGGCAGTGCATTCCCGATCCCAACCACTCGTTGCGTTAAAAATGTTTTTCCTCATGTTGCCTCTGGTTCTTTTGCCAATCGCCTTAAATCTGTGCCCTCTGGTTACCCGGCCCTTCAGCCATTGGGAACAGTTGCTCGTTATTTACTCTGCCTAAACCCTTCATGATTTTAAATCTCCTTTTAGCCTTCTCTGCTCGAAGGAGATCATGTGTTGTTTGTTCGTCTTCCAGCTCTGAAGCCAAGATGTTGTGCAACTCACTGGGGTCATCTTGTTCCAATCAACTGAGACACGTTTATGGCTGATAATTGCACAATCACACCCACCCACCACTCCTGCCCTCATTGGTCCACTGAGCTTTCAAAGGGTTCTTGCACCTATCCCGTAAGTGTTGCGTAACCTTTCAATATGTTTTATGGGGCCCTTGTGCTTAAACGTTACAATTATCTCAATTGCGTTCTGCAAGATTATTTCATAATTACACGCAGGCTGCAAATTTTAAAGCGTTGAATGATTCTTACTGACAGACATATGCTTCCAACTTGAGGGGATTTGTAATGCTCATCAGTGCGTGGGCTGTAAGTGCCGGGGGCAAGTTATTTTTATTTACTGTTCCTCGGGGTGTAGAACATCACTAAAAATAGAACGACTTGGATTTATAGTGTGCCTTTCATAACCTCAAGACGTCTCTAGAATCTTTACCAATGAAGTGTAGTCACTGTTATAATAAGAACATAAGAAGTAGGAGCAGGAGTCGGCCATTCAGCTCCTCGAGTCTGCTCCGCCATTCAATAAGATCTTCTACCTCAACTCCACTTTCCTGCACTATCCCCATATCCCTTGATTCCCTTAATATCCAAAATTCTAGCGATCTCTGTCTTGAATATACTCAACGACTGAGCCTCCACAGCCCTCTGGGTTAGAGAATTCCAAAGATTCACCACCTTCTGAGTGAAGAAGTTTCTCCTCATCTCAGTCCTAAATGGCTGACTCCTTATTCTGAGACTGTGACCCCTGGTTCTAAACTCTCCAGCCAGAGAAAACAGCCTCCCTGCATCTACTCTGTCAAGCCCTGTAAGAATTTTGTATGTTTCAATGAGATCACCTCTCATTCTTCTAAACTCTAGAGAATATCGGCCTAGTCCATTCAATCTCTCCTCATAGGACAATCCCCCATTCTAGGAATCAGTCTGGTGAACCTTCGTTGCATTCCCTCTATGGCAAGTATATCCTTCCTTGGGTAAGGAGACCAGAACTGTACACAATACTCCAGGTGTGGTCTCACCAGGGCCCTATATAGTTGCAATAAGATGTCGTTACGCTTATACTCAAATCCTCTTGTAATAAAGGCCAACATACCATTTGCTTTCTTAATTGCTTGCTGTACCTGCATGTTAACTTTCAGTGACTCGTGTACAAGGACACCCAGGTCCCTCTGAACACCAACATTTCCCAATCTCTCACCATTTAAAAAATACTCTGCTTTTTTATTTTTCCTACCAAATAACTTCACATTTCTCCACATTATATTCCATTTGCCATGTTCTTGCCCACTCACTTAACCTGTCTATATCCCCTTGAAGCCTCTTTGCATCCTCCTCACAACTTACATTCCCACCGAGCTTTGTATAATCAAGAAACTTGAATATATTACTTGAATCATCAGTTCTCAACTGATGATTTTCACCCTGTTTTGTGTATTTGTGATTTTTTGTTTTGAAGTTTTTTTTAAAACTTTGGTTCCCTCATCCAAATCATTGATCTAGATTGTGAATAGCTGGAGCCCAAGCACTGATCCTTGCGGCACCCCACTAGTTGTAGTCTGCCAACCCGAAAATGACCTGTTTATTCCTAACCTCCGTTTTCTGTCTTTTAACCAATCCTCAATCCATGCTAGTATATTACCCCCAATCCCATGAACCCTAATTTTGTTTAATAACCTCTTGTGGCACCTTATCGAATGCCTTCTGGGGTTCCCCCTTATCTATTCTGCTAGTTACCTCAAAAATTTCTAACAGATTTGTCAAACATGATTTCCCTTTCATAAATCCGTGTTGACTCTGGCTAATCCTATTATATTTCCTAAGTGCCCTGTTACCATGTCCTTAATAATAGATTCTAGCATTTTCCCTACTACTGATGTCAGGCTAACTGATCTGTAATTCCCCGTTTTCTCTCTCCCTCCTTGCTTAAATAGTGGGGTTGCATTAGCTACCTTCCAATCTCTGGGAACAATTCTAGAATCTATGGAATTTTGGAAGATGACAACCAATGCATCCACTATCTCTATAGCCACCTCTTTCAAAACCCTAGGATATCATAGAATCATAGAATCATAGAAATTTACAGCACGGAGGAGGCCATTTCAACCCATTGTGTCCGTGTCGGCCAACCAAGAGCTACCCAGCCTAATCCTACGTTCCAGCTCTTGATCCGTAGCTTGTAGGTTACGGCACTTTAAGTGCACATCCAAGTACTTTTTAAATGTGGTGAGGGTTTCTGCCTCTACCACCCTTTCAGGCAGTGAGTTCCAGACTCCCACCACTCTCTGGGTGAAAAAATTTCCTCTCATATCTACTCTGAACCTTCCCCCCAATTCCTTTAAATCTATGGACTTTAAAGATACAGGCCATCAGGTCCAGGAGATTTATCGGCTTTCAGTCCCATTCATTTCTCAGTATTATTTTTTTTACTAATACTAATTTCTTTCAGTTCCTCATTCTTGCTAGACCCTTGGTTCTTCATTATTTTCAGGAGGTTTTTTGTGTCTTCTTCGGTGAAGACAGCCACAAAGTATTTGTTTAATTTCTCTGCCGTTTCCTTATTTCCCAATATAATTTCTCCTGTCTCAGTTTGTAGGGGACCCATATTTACTTTTGCTAATCGATTCCTTTTTACAGACATATAGAGGGCTGGATTTTCGGCTGTTCTGCGCTCCAGATTTCGCCCCGGAGTGGCGGCAATGGCAGGGGTGAGGCGTTCTGGGCGGGCGGTCAGCCTCCAGCGCCCCTCGGCGATCCTCGGGTCCGGTTTTGTGTCGGCACGGAGCAGCACCGCCCGGAAGAGCTGCACCCGGTGTGCGACGCTTCTGGTTGCGACACCGGCACGAGTTTGAGCTCCTGCCCGACCCATCCGCCCCGCAGTGACCGCCTGGGTAATCAGGGCCGTCCAACCATCCCGTCGGCGAAGAGGTGAGTAATGGACTCCTAAGCTAAGTCTGATTGCTTTTTCTTTTAATTATTTTTAGTGATTTGTCTTATGGTGGGGTGGGCTATGTTTTGGGAATAGTTTGATAAGTTTTTTTCGGATTCCCCCGACGTCTCTCGGGGCGCTCCCGGCCCGGCTCTTTAGCTCGGGAGTTTCCCATCCTTGTGCAAAGAGAGGTGTACAACGCCTCCCTTTGCGCTGCGCCCCCTGATGCAGGGCCCAGATGCCCAAACTTAAATACTAAAGCGCAAACTATTCCCGGCCGCTAACTTACCCTCCCTGCCACCATTATCGCCCCAAGAATATAAAAGCCGAAAACCCAGCCCAGAAGCTTTTACAATCTGTTTTTATATCTCTTGCTAGTTTACTCTCATATTCTATTTTCCCTTTCTTCATTAATTTCTTGGTCCTTCTTTGCTGAATTCTAAAATTCTCCCAATCCTGGGGCTCACTGCATTTTTTGGCAACATTATAAGCCTCTTCCTTTGATAGACATGTTTGGATCACTTTTCCTGTGGTATTTTTGTGCCTTAAAGGAATATATGTTTGTTGTAAATTATGTATTAATTCTTTTAATGCTAGCCATTGCTTGTCTACTGTTGTACCTTTTAATGTAGTTTCCCAATTTACCTCAACCAACTCACTCTTCATACCTATGTAGTTTGCTTTGTTTAGAATTAAGACCCTAGTTTCAGATTTAACAAAATCACTTTCAAACTCAATATAAAATTGTATCATATTATGGTCACTCTTCCCTAAAGGCTCCTTTACTACAAGGTTATTAATTAGCCCTTTCTCATTGCACAATACTAGATCTAAAATAGCCTGTTCCCTGGCTGGTTCTTCAAAATACTGACCTAGAAAACTATCTTGCATACATTCCATGAATTCGTCCTCCGCACTATTGCTGCAAATTTGGCTTGCTCAGTCTATATATAAATTAAGGTCCCCCATGATTACCATATTACAAGCAGACATTGATGTGGAGATTCAACATTGCCTCCAGTGCGCCAGTGTAGCCTTCGGCAGGCCTGAGGAAAAGAGTGTTCGAAAACCAGGCCCTCAAATCTACCACCAAGCTCATGGTCTACAGGACCGTAGTAATACCCGCCTTCCTGTATGGATCAGAGGCATGGACATTGTATGGAAGACACCTCAAGTCGCTGGAGATATATCACCAATGATGTCTCTGCAAGATCCCACAAATCCCCTGGGAGGACAGGCGCACCAACATCAGTGTCCTCATTTAGGCTAACATCCCCAGCATTGAAGCACTGACCACACTCGATCAGCTCTGCTGGGCAGGCCACATAGTTCACATGCCAGACACGAGACTCCCTAATCAAATGCTCTACGCGGAGCTCCTTCACGGCAAACGAGCCAAAGGTAGGCAGCGGAAACGTTACAAGGACACCCTCAAAGCCTCCCTGATAAAGTGCAACATCAGCACTGACACCTGGGAGTCCCTGGCCAAAGGCCGCCTTTGGTGGAGAAAGCGCATCTAGAAGGTCGTTGAGCTCTTCGAATCTCAACGCCAAGAGCATGCAGAAATCAAGCGCAGGCAGCGGAAAGAGCGTGCAGCAAACCAGTCCCACCCACCCCGTCCCTTGGCGGCTGTCTGTCCCACCTGTGACAGAGTCCATGGCTCTCGTATTGGACTGTTCAGCCACCAAAGAACTCACTTCAGGAATGGAAGCAAGTCTTCCTCGATTCCGAGGGACTGCCTATGATGATGGTGATGTTACACGCACCTCCCATTTCCTGATTTATACTCTGCCCTACACCACTACTGTTTGGGGGCCTATAAAGAACTTCCGCCAAAGCTTTCTGTCCCTTGCTGTTTCTGAACTCCACCCAAACTGATTCTACTTCTTGGTTTTCCGAACTAAGATACTTTCGCTCTCCTGTCTTTATCCATCCTTTATTATCAGGGCTACCCCTCCTCTTTTCCATTTTGCCTTTCTCTTCTAAAAGTTAGGTATCCTGAAATATTTAGTTCCCAACCTTGGTCACTTTGCAACCAAGTCTCCGTAATGGCTGTTAGATCAAACCAATTCATTTCTTTGTGTACTATTAATTCATCAATTTTGTTGTGAATGCTTCTCGCATTCAGATATCGTGCCTTTAGCTTTGATTTATTTCTATTCTTCCCTGATGTTACCTTAGTCAATGATGTCCTATTACCTTTGTTATTGGGAATATTGAGAAGACCAAAAATGAGCTTTCGACCACATAACTAAGACCACTTATTTCCACCTCTGTCTCCGCCCCTGCCTCAGCTCATCCGCTGTTGAAGCCCTCATCCACGCCTTTGTTACCTTTAGACTTGACTATTTCAATGCACTCCTGGCTAGCCTCCCAGATTCTACCCTACGTAAACTAGAGGTGATCCAAAACTTGGCTGCCCGTGTCCTAACTTGCACCAAGTCCCGCTCACCCATCACCCCCTGTGCTCACTGACCTACATTGGCTCCCGGTTAAGCAACGCCTCGATTTCAAAATTCTCATCCTTATTTTCAAATCCCTCCATGGCCTCGCCCCTCCCTATCTCTGTAATCTCCTCCAGCCCCACAACCGCCCCCCCCCACCCCCGAGATGTCTGCGCTCCCCTAATTCTGCCCTCCTGAGCATCCCTGATTGTAATCGCTCAACCATCAATGGCCGTGCCTTCTGTTGCCTGGGCCCCAAGCTCTGGAACTCCCTCCCTAAACCTCGCTACCTCTCTTTCCTCCTTCAATACGCTCCTTAAAACATACCTCTTTGACCAAGCTTTTGGTCACCTGAGCTAATTTCTACTTATGAAGCTCGTTGTTAAATTTTTATCGCGTAACACTCCTGTAAAACGCCTTGGGACGTTTCAAGGTGCTATATAAATACAAGTTGTTGTTGTTTGTTACTCTCTCACTCCCTTCCTGACCCACTCAGCCAATATTTACCCCAAACTCTGCTCTAGAGCCTTGGCATTTCTCTTGCTGCTTTTAAATTTACTCTTTCCTGAATCTCCCCCCCCCTCACTCTTCACTAGTTTAAAGCCCTGTCCAGTGCCCTAGTTACTCGGTTGGCCAGGACATTGGTTCCAGCCCGGTTCAAGTGGAGTCCGTCCCAATGGAACAGCTCCCTCTTTTCCCAGTACTGGTGCCAGTGCCCCATGGAGCAAGATCCCTGCCTCCCACACCACTCTTTCAGCCACGCATTTAACCTTCTAATCTGCTTAGCCCTTGGACCGCCAACTCCTCAAACTCTTTCAGCAGAACCTCATTCCTACTTGCACCAATGTCATTGGATCCCATGTGGACCACGACAACGGGATCCTCCCCGTCCCACTCCAAGTTCTTCTCCAGCCCCGTGGAGATGTCTTTAACCCTGGCACCGGGCAGGCAACACAATTGTTGGTACTCCCAGTCACAGCTGCAGAGAACAGTATCTATCCCTCTGACTATACTGTCCCCTACCACAATCACATTCCCTTTCACTCACCCCCACTTGAATGGCTTCCTGCCTAATGTAGGAAACACAGCATCCAAATTCCACAGCAAGCTCCCACAAACAACAACAACAACTTGTATTTCTAAAGCGCTTTTAACGTAGTAAAACGTCCCAAGGTGCTTCACGGGAGTATTATGACAAAAAATAAATTTGACACCGAGCCGCATAAGAAGAAATTACAGCAGATGACAAAAAGCTTGGTCAAAGATGAAGGGTTTAAGGAGCATCTTAAAGAAGGAAAGAGTGGTAAAGGGGCAGAGACTATTAGGGAGGGAGTTCAAGAGCTTGGAGCCTAAGCAGCTGAAGGCACGGCCAACAATTATAATCAGGGATGCTCACGAGGGCAGAATTAAAGGCGTGCAGACATCGCGAGGGGGTTTGTGAGGCTGACGGAGATTACAGAGATAGGGAGGGGTGTGGCCATGGAGGGATTTGAAAACAAGGATGAGAATTTTGAAATCGAGGCGTTGCTGGACTGGGAACCAATGTAGGTCAGTGAGCACAGGGGGTGATGGGTGAGCGGGACTTGGTGCGAGCTAGGACATGGGCTGCCGAGTTTTGGATCACCTCTAATTTACGTAGGGTAGAATGTGGGAGGCCAGTCAGGAGTACGTTGGAATAGTCAAGTCTAGAGATAACAAAGGCATGGATGGGGGTTTCAGCAGCAGATGAGCTGAGGCAGGGGCGGAGATGGGCGATGTTACAGAGTTGGAAATATGCGGTCTTAGTTATGCTGCGGATATGTGGCCGGGAGCTCACTGCAGGGTCAAATATGACATCAAGGCTGCGAACAGTCTGGTTCCGCCTCAGACAGATTCTAGGGAGAGGAATGGAACATAGAAACACAGAAAATAGGTGCAGGAGTAGGCCATTTGGCCCCTCGAGCCTGCACCACCATTCAACAAGATCATGGATGATCACCCACCCCAGCAGCCCCCCCCCCCCGGCCCCCCTCCACATCCCCCGCCCCCCCAAGCCGCAAGGACCACATCCAACCCCCTCTCAAACACATCCAATGAACTGGCATCAACAACTCTCCGCAGCAGGGAACCCCACAGGCCAACGACTCCCCAAGTGAAGAAGTCTCTCCCCATCCCAGCACCAAACGGCCCACCCCCCCCATCCCAAGACTGTGCCCCCCCCGGCTCCGGACCCACCCAACACCGGGAACACTCCCCACCGCACCCAACCCGCCCCGTCCCGTCAGAATCCTTCCCAAATGCCGAACACCCCCGGATGTCGAGCCCCCAGCTCCAGCCATCCCGGAGCCACGCCCCCGCGACGCCAACCACACCACATCCACCACCCGCCATCTGTTGGAGTCAGTGGCTAGGGAAGGGAGTTTGTAATGGGGACCGAAAACAATGGCTTCCCAATATATAAGTGGAGCATTGCAAACAGCACTGCGATAATAACCAGATAATCTATTTTAGTGGTGTTGATTGAGGGGCAAATATTGTCCAGTGCACTGGAAAAATCTCCTATGCTCTCCTTCGAAATAATGCAGTGCAGAGGGAGCACTGCACTGTCAGAGATGCCGTCTGTCAGATGAGACGTTAAACCGTCTGCTCTCTCAGGTGGATGTAAACGATTCCAAGGCACTATTTCGAAGAAGAGCAGGAGAGTTATCCCCCAGTGTCCTGGCCAATATTTATCCCTCAGCCAGTATACATAAAAAAACAGACTATCTGGTCATTATCACATTGTTGTTTGTGGGACCCTGCTGTGCGCAAATTGGCTGCCTTGTTACAACAGTGACTTCATAAGTACTTCATTGGCTGTAAAGTGCTTTGGGACATCCTGAGGTTGTGAAAGGCACTATATAAATGCAAATTCTTTCTTTGTTTTCTCTTTAACATCTAGTGGACTACAACTCGAGGCCTCAGACTAATGGCAGATTACACGACCTGAGACGTTATCCCTTGTCAAGACGACGGATATTCGTACTGCAGACAGGAACGCTTCCCATTTCAGCACCAAGTGCCAGGTCTAGGATAGAATGACCAAATACGCACTCTGCCTCACCATGGACCAGTGTAAAGCCCGGACTCCGAAGGTTGGGCCATTTATCAGGACGTTAATTGTCAGTGCGGAAACTACGCGGGTTAAAGTGATTGTCCTAAAAACTCCAAGCGGTTCACTCATAGAAACACAGAAACATAGAAAGTAGGTGCAGGAGTAGGCCATTCGGCCCTTCGAGCCTGCACCACCATTCAATATGATCATGGCTGATCATGCAACTTCATTACCCCATTTCTGCTTTCTCTTCATACCCCTTGATCCCTTTAGCCGCAAGGGCCACATCTAACTCCCTTTTGAATATATCTAACAAACTGGCCTCAACAACTTTCTGTGGTAGAGAATTCCACATGCTCACAACTCTCTGAGTGAAGAGATTTCTCCTCATCTCGGTCCTAAATGGCTTACCCCTTATCCTTAGACTGTGACCCCTGGTTCTGGACTTCCCCAACATCGGAAACATTCTTCCTGCATCTAACCTGTCCAGTCCTGTCAGAATTGTATATGTTTCTATGAGATCTCCTCTCATTCTTCTAAATTCCAGTGAATATGAGCTAGTCGATCCAGTCTCTCCTCATACGTCAGTCCTGCCATCCCAGGCATCAGTCTGGTGAACCTTCGCTGCACTCCCTCAATAGTAAGAATGTCCTTCCTCAGATTAGGAGACCAAAACTGTACACATGTCCCTGTAGAGAGGGAAACCTGCCATCCTTACCCAGTCTGGGCCTATATATGACTCCAGTCCCACACCAATGTAGTTGACCATTAATGCTGCTCTAGAGTGGTCAAGCGAGACACTTAGTTGCATCAAACTGACCAGGGCAACAAGGGACTGACAACCAATGCTGGGCTTGCCAGCGACACTCACATCCCAAGACTGAATTGTAAAGATAGAGTCAGCTGTTGCAATTAACAGTTATCACTCATTCATATTGGGAATTTGTGCATTTAAAAAGCATCTTTAACAACAACATGTATTTATATCGCGTCTTTAATGTAGTGAAGCATCCCAAGTCAGAATTTGACACCGAGCCACAGAAGGCAATATTAGCACAGGTGGTCAAAAGCGTGGTCAAAGAGGTCAGTTTTAAGGAAAGACTTAATGGAGGAGAGAGAGGGAGAGAGGTGGAGAGGTTCATTGAGGGAATTCCACAGCTTGGGGCCCCAGGCAGCTGAAGGCACAGCCGCTAATGGTCGAGCGATGAAAATCAGGGCAGCGCAAGAGGCCAGAATTGGAGGAGCACAGAGATCTCGGAAGGTTGTGGGGCTGGAGGAGGTTTCAGAGAGGCCAAGGGGGTATTTGAACTGGGGGTCGACATGTAGGTCAGCGAGCACAGGGGTGATGGGTGAACGGGACTTGGTGCGAGTTGGGACATGGGCAGCACGGAGGGCGATTGTCAGGAGGCCAAATGGGGAAAGTCCTCTAATTCTGCAGCGGACATCTCCAAGCACTTTTGGAGTGTAGTCACTGTTGTAACGTGGGAAATGCAGCAGCCAATTTTGAATGATAAGGAAGTCAAGGGTTATGGGCAGCGGGCAGGGAAGTCGAATTGAGGCCAAGATCTGATATGATCTTGTTGAATGGTGGAGCAGGCTTAAGGGGACCAATGAAAATTATATCAAAATTTGTGCACAGCAAGCTCCCACAAAACAGCAATGTGATAATGACCAGTTAATCTGTTTTTTTGATTGAGGGATCAATATTGGCCCATGATACCAGGGAGTTCTTGCAGTTCTTCAAATTGATGCCATGCTGAGAAGATAGACAGGGCCTCAGTTTAATTTCCTCATCGGAAAGGCAGCACCTCTGACCGTGCAGCACACCCTCAGCATTGCACTGGAGTGTCGGCCTAGATTCTTTTGTGCTCGAGTCCCCTGGAGTGGGACTACGAACCCACAGACTTCATACTCCAGAGGCGAGTGTGCTACCCACTGAGCCATGAGTCTAACAGAGAAGCCACTTGTCGGAACATCAATGGGGCAGAATTGCAAGCGCTTCATACTGCATTTGTCTCTGCTCCACCCTGACCGCGTTCCGACGAATGGAAAAGCTTTCCATTCTTCAACGATGGACACACCTCACCTTGACCAGAAATAGCATTTACTTCTTAATAAAATCCCGAATAACTCGGAGCTCTATTGTGCAAATATTGATAGTAATGCCAAGAAAAATGCTTTAATGTATTATTGCATTCAGACCACACAATGCGGGATATTAAATTTATAGACGACACTAAATCACACTTTACACTTGCAGTTATAAAGCATACAGACTGTAATGTTACAGCTTACACCTGCTGCGATCCTGCTCAACACATCTCCTCCATTTCAAACCCTTTGTACTAACTCCACATCATTGATAAATAAGGTTTGTTCCAAACCCTTTCAAGCTGACATCTGTATCTAATACTGTAACTGTGATATAATGATATCTTTGTACCCACTCCGGTATAAAGATTCTCGGAAACCTGATACCCCCAGTATTTGCTTTTGGCTTTTGTTGCCTAGCGATCGAGCGATTTAAAAAAAAAACCCTGTAAAAAATCAATTCTCAAGCCACCCTTTCTGGGTTTTGACAATTGAACGTGGTTTAAAATTCCTTTCTGTAATAAAGGAAAATTAATCTGAAGGACGGATCAAGTAAAAGATTTGTGCAGTCAATGCAGCAATTACTTGAAACACTAAAACCATCCCTTCAGCTCCAATATAACCCGAGAGCTTGCAGAGGAGTTAAAGGCAGATCTAAATTACACTCGGCGTCTGCAAGGGGAATCCACATCACACTAAAGGAAGAGACCCATTGCAAAGAAAGAACTTGCATTTCGATAGCGCCCTTCACGGTCTCAGGAGTGCATAACCGCTGAAATTGCAGCCACTGTTGCAATGTGGGAAACGCGGCAACCAATTTGCGCACAGCAAGTTCCCACAGACAGAGCATCATCATCATCATCATAGGCAGTCCCTCGAAATCGAGGAAGACTTGCTTCCGCACTAAAAGTGAGTTCTCGGGTGGCTGAACAGTCCAATACGGGAATTACAGTCGCAGGTGGGACAGACAGTGGTCGAAGGAAAGGGTGGGTGGGGGAGTCTGGTTTGCCGCACACTCCTTCCGCTGCCTGCGCTTGTTTTCTGCATGCTCTCGGTGACGAGACTCGAGGTGCTCAGTGCCCTCCCGGATGCTCTTCCTCCCGGATGCTCTTCCTCCACTTAAGGCAGTCTTGGGCCAGGGATTCCCAGGCGTAGGTGGGGATGTTGCATTTTATCAGGGAGGCTTTGAGGGTGTCCTTGAACACAAACAGCAATGTGATACTGACCGGATAATGTTTTTTTTTTAATTGATGTTGGTTAAGGAATAAATACAGAGAAAGAAAAGAAACATTTACCATTATATAGCGCCCTTCACAAGCACCGGAATTCCCAAAGCGCTTTAGAGCCAATGAAGTACTTTTCGATGTGTAGTTACCAATGTACCCTCTAAATTTCTTTTGGTGCGTGGTCTCTTTAAATTTGTTGTGTGGCCGCACACGCGCGGTATCTGTTCCAGCGGCAGCGGCTGGTGAACGTCCTGCGTGGGACTATCAAAAACAGCAGCCAATTCGCGCACAGCAAGCTCCCACAAACAGCATGACCAGATAATCTGTTTTTTTTTAGTGATGTTGATTGAGGGATAAATATTGGCCCCGGGACACCAAAATACTGCAAGTGGGATGTTTTACGTGCAACTGAGAGAGCAGACGGGGCCTCGGTTTAATGTCTCATCTGAGAGACGGCACCTCCGACAGTGCAGCGCTCCTTCAGCACTGCACTGGGAGAATCAGCCTAGATTTTTGCACTCAAATCTCTGGAGTGGGACTTGAACCCACAATTTTCTGACTCAGAAATAAGGATGCTATCACTGAGACATGGTTGACACCTGCAGCATTGCTGTCAAGCCATAAGGGCCAGAAGGAGTTGGGTTTGTTACCAGGTCTGAGCAGAGTTGGTCACTCTCGGGGTGGGCAGAAGCTGATCCGCTCCAACTGACCTTCGCACCGTGAGGCTTTTGAGGTGAGGGGCGGGGAGCGAGGAGGGGGAATCAGCCAAGCTTCCTGCTCTTGATTGCTATTGGTCATCCCCAGCTGGGCAGTGAACATGTTTAGTCACCAGGTGAGAAGAGAAAGAACATGGTGTGATGCCTTTCATTGTTGAATAGCCAACTGAGACTCCCCCCGTCAACTCCCAGATGAAGAATGACGACTAGAGTCTTTTGAGGATGTAACAAGTAGAGTGGACAAGGGAGAACCAGTGGATGTGGTGTATTTGGACTTTCAAAAGGCTTTTGACAAGGTCCCACACAAGAGATTGGTTTGCAAAATTAAAGCACATGGTATTGGGGGGAATATATTGACGTGGATAGAAAACTGGTTGGCAGATAGGAAGCAGAGAGTAGTGATAAACGGGTCCTTCTCAGAATGGCAGGCAGTGACTAGTGGGGTGCCGCAGGGCTCAGTGCTGGGACCCCAGCTATTTACAATATACATCAATGATTTAAATGAAGGAATTGAGTGTAATATCTCTAAGTTTGCAGACGACACTAAGCTGGGTGGCAGTGTGAGCTGTGAGGAGGATGCTAAGAAGCTGACTTGGACAGGTTAGGTGAGTGGGCAAATGCATGGCAGATGCCGTATAATGTGGATAAATGTGAGGTTATTCACTTTGATGGCAAAAACATGAAGGCAGAATATTATCTGAATGGTCACAGATTAGGAAAAGGGGCGGTGCAGCGAGACCTGGGTGTCATGGTACATCAGTCATTGAAAGTTGGCATGCAGGTACAGCAGGCGATGAAGAAGGCAAATGTCATGTTGGCCTTCATAGCGAGGGGATTTGAGTATAGGAGCAGGGAGGTCTTAATGCAGTTGTACAGGGCCTTGGTGAGGCCTCACCTGGAATATTGTGTTCAGTTTTGGTCTCCTAATCTGAGGAAGGACGTTCTTGCTATTGAGGGGGTGCAGCGAAGGTTCACTACACTGATTCCCGGGATGGCTGGACTGACATATGAGGAGAGACTGGATCGACTAGTCCTGTATTCACCGGAGTTTAGAAGAATGAGAGGGGATAGCATAGAAACATATAAAATTTTGACGGGACAGGACAGGTTAGATACAGGAAGAATGTTCCCGATGTTGGGGAAGTCCAGAGCCAGGGGTCACAGTCTAAGGATAAGGGTTAAGCTATTTCGGACCGAGATGAGGACAAACTTCTTCACTCAGAGAGTTGTGAACCTGTGGAATTCTCTTCCGCAGAGAGTTGTTGATGCCAGTTCATTGTATATATTCAAGAGGGAGTTAGATGTGGCCCTTACGGCTAAAGGGATCAAGGGGTATGGAGAGAAAGCAGGAAAGAGGTACTGAGGTGAATGATTAGCCCTGATCTTATTGAATGGAGGTGCAGGCTCGAAGGGCCGAATGACCTACTCCTGCACCTATTTTCTATGTTTCTATGTTTCTAGAGCAAGGTGCCTCAGAGCTGCCGATGCCAGTACTCACATGCACCAGCAGGGCGAGAGGAGGAGAGGGAAGATTATTGGGGGAAAGGATGAGAGTGAGCTTCAAATAATATGAGAACAAATCTTTTTTAGGGTGCGAGTAACCTGAACAAAAGATATCTTAACGTGTATTTTTGAATTGTGGACTTTCACATCATCCACTCACTGGATTTTCCGAAGTTTTTCTGCCACCCACAGACGTTCAGCAATAGGCAAAGGCTGCAGCACTCAAATCTGCATCTTTGCTTGCTTAACCTCAACAACACAAGCGAACAGAGAAGGTTCACTCGGTTGATTCCAGAGATGAGGGGGTTGATTTATGAAGATAGGCTGAGTAGGTTGGGCCTATACTCATTGGAGTTCAGAAGAATGAGAGGTGATCTTATCGAAACGTAAGATAATGAGGGGCTTGACAAGGTAAATGCAGAGAGGATATTTCCACTCATTGGAGAAAATAAAACTAGGAGACATAGTCTCAGAATAAGGGGCCGCCCATTTAAAACTGAGATGAGGAGAAATTTCTTCTCTCAGAGGATTATAAATTTATGGAATTCTCTGCCCCAGAAAGCTGTGGAGGCTGGGTCATTGAATATATTTAAGGTGGAGATAGACAGATTTTTCAGTGATAAGGGAGTAAAGGGTTATGGGGAGCGGGCAGGGAAGTGGAGCTGAGTCCATGATCAGATCAGCCATGATCTTATTGAAGCCGGAGCAGGCTCGAGGGGCTGTATGGCTTACCCCTGCTCCTATTTCTTATGTCCTTACATACCTGTCCCATACATAACACACGTAAAAGATCCTACGGTACTATTTCAAAGAAGAGCAGGGGCGTTATCTTAGTGTTATCTTAGTGCCACTGCCAATATTTATCCCTCAACCAACAATCACTACAAAAACAGATTATCCGGTCATCACATTGCTGTTTGTGGGAGCTTGCTGTGCGCAAATTGGCTGCCGTGTTTCCTATGTTACAACAGTGACTACACTCCAAAAGTACTTCATTGGCTGTAAAGCGCTTTGAGACTTTCGGAGTTTGTGAAAGGCGCTATATAAATGCAAATTCCTTGCTTCAAACTCACTGCGAACGATGTGATTGAGCAGAGCGCACCGGTTCAAAGTGTGGCACCATCTTGAGCATCAGGGCGGCGTGTTGATGATAATTTGCTGCCGAATTCCTCACGACAATCCATTTTGAATTGTCTACTTAAGTCGTTATTTATCTTTCATTAAACATGGGCGATTAAAGCCTGTTTAACTTGAATCAAATATTTACCTTGCATCCTAGTGCTACAAACTGCAGTCAGACGGAATGATTTGCGAGATTGAAATGCTGGAGACTGACTGTTTAAACATATATTTCTTCTGTGATTTGTTCATGGCAAGCACGTGGAAAATCCTTGAATGGACATTATTACTATGCAGTTTTTTCAATCGGAATTGTTTTACGGTTTACATTAATATTGTTTTTTTTTAAAATTTGTGCTGATCATTCTAACTGTGCATAAGACTGAGCTTTGTAATTAATTCATTGTTAGCTGTGGCTCAGTGGGCAGCACACTCGCCTCTGGGTCAGAAGGTCGAGCACAAAAAACTAAGCTGAGACTCCCAGTGCAGTGCTGAGGGAGTGCTGCACTGTCGGAGGTGCCGTCTTTCGGATGAGACGTTAAACCGAGGCCCCGTCTGCTCTCTCAGGTGGATGCATAAGATCCCATGGCACTATTTTGAAGAAGAGCAGGGGAGTTATCCTGGCCAATATTTATCCCTCAACCAACATCACCAAAAATATATTAAATGTTCATTGTCCCACAACATTGCTGCTCATGGGACCTTGCTGTGCGCATATTGGCTGCCACATTTCAACAGTGACTACTTCAAAAGTACTTCACTGGCTGCGAAGTGCTTTGGGACATTGTGAGTCATGAAAGCTGTTATATCAATGAAAATTCTTTTGTAAGTGCTGGCCCACCATGTATTCCATTCAACATAATAATAGAATCTTACAGAATAGAAGGGGGTCCTTCTGTCCATCGAGCCTGTGCTGCCTCTTTGGCAGAGCTCTCCAATTAGTTCCACTCACCCTGCTCCTTCCCACAACCCTGTAAATATTTCCTCTTCAAGTATTGCTCCAACTCCATTCTGAAAGTCACGATTGAATCTGCTTCCACCGCCCTTTCAAGCAGCGCGTTCTTGATCACGACAACTCGCTGTGTAAAAACATTTTTCCTCATCTCCCCTCGGCTTCTTTTGCCAGTGATCGTAAATCTTTGTCCTCTGGTTACCGAGTCTCCCGCCACTTATTCATCAAAACTCCTCATAATTGTAAACATGACTTCAATTGTGTTATTTACAGGGGGCGCAAGGAAAGGGCTACTTTTGTACAGATGCATCACCTGCCGAATAGATACAGATGTTTACGAGTAGATACATCAATCCTTCCTCGCAAACTGTGGGCAACCATTGACCGCCTCAGGACCGGTCATGGTCGATGCTGCCACCTGCTCCAGGGGTGGGAGATTAAAGCCTCCCCATCATGTGACTGTGGAGCTCCTAATCAGACCCTGGGGCACATCATCGAGCACTGCCCTCAGAGGGAATTCGCAGGCAGCCTACAAGACATCCACACTTACACAGGGAGCTTTGGCCTGGATTTCAGACTTAGATACTGACATTTAATTTGATTTGCTACTACCGTACGAAAGAAGAAGTAGATACATTTTTGAATGTGATAACAATGTTCACTAATTGTTGAACAAAGTCTCGTACAAACTCTGATTTATCACAGAACCTTACTGTAATATCTATAGCCCCAGTGGTAATGCAGCCATTGCTGTTTGCAACAATAAAGAGGAAACAGATCACCTGACAGGTTCGTGAAGTTAACAGCCATCTTAGAGCTTGTGTGTTTGTGAGGACGTACAGAAGATACCACATATACAATGATACAGTTAAAAAAATCTGAACGTATCAGTAAAAGTGGCCATGGAGCGGTCCATTCGTTGCAAAACACAATCGGGTTCACTGATGTCTTGGAGGCTATAAATGGGGAACGAACACATTGCTATCTTATCCCTCCCAAAAATAATCAGGAACTGCAGCGTCCAATCGGATGGCATCAAATTGAACCTGCGATTCCCCCACCCATTAAGTTCATGGCACATCACGGCGGCAGGCGAGTCCCGGGGCGCAGAGAAAACGCTTCAAGGAGACCCTCAAAGCCTCCTTGAAAAAATGTAACATCCCCACCGATACTTGGGAATCCCCGGCCCAAGACCGCTCAAAGTGGAGGAGGAGCATCCGAGAAGTCGCTGAATACCTCGAGTCTCTTTGCCGGGAGCACGCGGAAGCCAAGTACAAACAGCGGAAGGAGCGTATGATAAAACAAGCCCCCCACCCACCCGTCCCTCCAACCACCGTCTGCCCCACCAGTGACAGAGACTGTAGGTCCCGCATTGGTCTCATCAGTCACCTTAGAACTCACGTTGGTGTGGAAGCAAGTCTTCCTCGACTCCGAGGGACTGCCGAAGGAGAACCTGGAGTATTGTGTACAGTTCTAGTCTCCTAATCTGAGGAAGGACATTCTTGCTATTGAGGGAGTGCAGCAAAGGTTCACCAGACTGATTCCCGGGATGGCAGGACTGACATATGAAGAAAGACTGGATCGACTAGGTTTATATTCAATGGAATTTAGAAGAATGAGAGGGGATCTCATAGAAACATATACAATTCTGATGGTATTGGACAGGTTAGATGCAGGAAGAATGTTCCCGATGTTGGGGAAGTCCAGAACCAGGGGTCACAGTCTAAGGATAAGGGGTAAGCCCTTTAGGACCGAGATGAGGAGAAACTTCTTCACTCAGAGAATTATGAACCTGTGGAATTTTCTACCACAGAAAGTTGTTGAGGCCAGTTCGTTAGATATATTTAAAAGGGAGTTAGATGTGGCCCTTACGGCTAAAGGGATCAAGGGGTATGGAGAGAAAGCAGGAATGGGGTACTGAAGTTGCATGATCAGCCATGATCATATTGAATGGTGGTGCAAGCTCGAAGGGCCGAATGGCCTACTCCTGCACCTATTTTCTATGTTTCTATGTTAAGAAGTTCAGCTTACACAAGTGGCTGGCGATTATTTTCAATGTCAATCTATTGTGATCATTTGAAACTGGTTGCAGCAGCATTTGAAATGAAGGAGCCAAGCTCTTGAGACGAATGTATATGTGTTTGCTGTGTAAATGTTCCCAGACATGCTTCAGACAGTCAAATCCCAGTCTTTACATGTTCGGACAAGCCGACTGAATAACTCTCACCGCTGAAGACTAATAGTGCGAATATTTGAACCACACACACACACGCACACAATACTACCTCAACGCATCCTGCTCGTGATGCCCAGCTTCTCAGAATATTTCTTCTAACCAGGAACTGAGTGTCGTAACTTCCTGAACCATTCCCCACTCCAGATATATAAAGAATTTCAGGTGTTTTGGAGCTTTTTTTTTGGAAGTAAAGCTCGACCTGAAAGAGCCCTGCTCAAATAAATAATATTCAGTCCTTCAAACTAGTTCAGTGTCAGCTGTGGCTCAGTGGGCAACACTCTTGTCTCTGAGTCTGAAGGCTGTGGGTTCAAGTCCCACTCCAGGGACTTGAGCACAAAAAATCTAGGCTGTCATTCCAAAGTGCTGAGGGAGTGCTGCACTGTTGGAGGTGCTGTCTTTCGGATGAGACGTTAAACCGGGGCCCTCTGCTCTCTCAAGCAAATGTAAAAGATCCTATCTTGAAGAAGAGCAGGGGAGTTCTCCCCGGTGTCTTATCCCTCAACCAACATAACAAAAACAGATTATCTGGTTATTATCACATTGCTGTTTGTGGGAGCTTGCTGTGCGCAAATCGGTTGCTGTGTTTCCCACATTATAGCAGTGACTACACTCCAAAAGTACTTCATTGAGATGTCTGGTGGTTGTGAAAGGCACTATATAAATGCAAGTCTTCCTTTCTTTCTTTCCCAAATTAAGCCTTCCCTCGGAGATTATCATCTTATCACAGCGTCTCCTCCCTGCTACCCTTTTCCGTCGATCATTTGCCGCCCATTCTTTGTCTTGTTTCACAACAGTGATTTAGCCAGAGTTGGGGTCAGACAGGGTAATGTGGGTTGGCAGACATTCATTTCCCAAGACTGAGCTATTCTTCAGTGCAGCCGGCAACCTTATGAGCAAGAGGTTTTGTCTTTTTAACTCCCTTTCACCTCCTCCCTTCCCACCGTCCAGGGCCCCAAACATTCCTCCCAGGTGCAATGGCGATTTACTTGCAATTCTTTCAATTTGGTACACTGTATTCGCTGCTCACGATGCGGTCTCCTCTACATTGGGGAGACCAAACGCAGATTGGGTGACCACTTTGTGGAGCACCTCCGTTCAGTCCGCAAGCGTGATCCCGAGCTTCCAGTGGCCGGTCACGTTAATTCTCCGCTCCACTCCCACTCTGACCTCTCCGTCCTCGGCCTCCTGCACTGCTCCAACGAAGCTCTACACAAGCTCGAGGGACAGCACCTCATCTTTCGTTTAGGCACTTTATAGCTTCCGGACACAACATCGAGTTCAACAATTTCAGACCATAACTGTTATGTCTGGAATGAACTTATGAATGACTCCACGAGGAAATGTGTTGTACTCAAACTGTAGTGACCTTGGTCCTTTATTTGTAACTCCAGAGTGAGGCACAAGCATGGTGGGCAGCCTTTTATACTGGGCCCTGCACACCTATGCAGGTGACCCTCAGGTCTCCCACTGTAGTGCCCTCTGGTGGTCAGCCTCTGCCACAGGGGCAGAAAACCCCGGTCTCCACCAGTTGCACCCTCTAGTGGTGCCAGCATAGTATATACACAGTGTAAACCTTATTGATAGTACATCAGGTAACAAGTCTCCATCTTATGCAACTATACAGTGACTACACAGAGAGTACATCTATAGTCTGCATATATAACAATAACCTCTGCCCCTATTTATTTTCACAGGGCAGCTGTTGCTGATTCTGCCATTCCAATTTACATCCTATCGAGACCCATCTTTTGTTTCTTTACTTGCCCCATTACCATTTCCTTCTGCTTTGCATCCCTTTTGTCATTTACTCTCTCCAGTCCTCCCTAACTATCATAGAACTTCCCTTTTGTTCTTTCCTCCCTTCCCCCCTTTCCCTGCCCCTACACTTGCTCCAAACCTGTTACATCTCGAACTTTTTCCAGTTCTACCTGAAATAGTAAAGGCAACTTATTCCAATTATATAGGGCCTTGGTGAAACCACACCTGGAGTACTGTGTACAGTTTTGGTCTCCTTACCTAAGGAAAGATATATTTGCCATAGAGGCAGTGCAACGGAGGTTCATCAGACTGATTCCTGGGATCGGGGGATTGTCCTATGAGGAGAGATTGAGTAGACTAGGCCTATATTCTCTAGAGTTTAGAAGAATGAGAGGTGATCTCATTGAAACATATAAAATTCTTAAGGGGCTTGACAGGGTAGATGCAGGGAGGATGTTTCCCCTGGCTGGGGAGTCTAGAACCAGGGGTCACAGACTCAGGATAAGAGGTCGGTGTTGTGCACGCATTAATAACTGACAAACTGAGCCAGGAGTAAAGTAAGCTAACTTAACTGTGCTTTTATACAACCCAAAATGGTGTCCCCACACCGGCATGAACCAGCATGAGTACAGCAACTGTGAGTTGCTCCCACAGGGTCCTAATGCCCGTCCAGTGAGCTGTAACAAATAAATAGAGCATGCGGCAATTTTGGATGGAGATGAGGAGAAATTTCTTCACTCAGAGGGTGGTGAATCTTTGGAATTCTCTACCCCAGAGGGCTGTGGATAGAAACATAGAAACATAGAAAATAGGTGCAGGAGTAGGCCATTCGGCCCTTCTAGCCTGCACCGCCATTCAATGAGTTCATGGCTGAACATGCAACTTCAGTACCCCACTCCTGCTTTCTTGCCATACCCCTTGATCCCCTTGCAGGGAACATTAAGGCGGATTGCAAAAGTTTCTATAGGTATGTAAAGAGAAAAAGGTTAGTAAAGACAAATGTAGGTCCCCTGCAGTCAGAATCAGGGGAAGTCATAACGGGGAACAAAGAAATGGCAGACCAATTGAACAAGTACTTTGGTTCAGTATTCACTAAGGAGGACACAAACAACCTTCCGGATATAAAAGGGGTCAGAGGGTCTAGTAAGGAGGAGGAACTGAGGGAAATCTTTATTAGTCGGGAAATTGTGTTGGGGAAATTGATGGGATTGAAGGCCGATAAATCCCCAGGGCCTGATGGACTGCATCCCAGAGTACTTAAGGAGGTGGCCTTGGAAATAGAGGATGCATTGACAGTCATTTTCCAACATTCCATTGACTCTGGATCAGTTCCTATCGAGTGGAGGGTAGCCAATGTAACCCCACTTTTTAAAAAAGGAGGGAGAGAGAAAGCAGGGAATTATAGACTGGTCAGCCTGACCTCAGTAGTGGGTAAAATGATGGAATCAATTATTAAGGATGTCATAGCAGCGCATTTGGAAAATGGTGACATGATAGGTCCAAGTCAGCATGGATTTGTGAAAGGGAGATTATGCTTGACAAATCTTCTGGACTTTTTTGAGGATGTTTCCAGTAAAGTGGACAAAGGAGAACCAGTTGATGTGGTATATTTGGACTTTCAGAAGGCTTTCGACAAGGTCCCACACAGGAGATTAATGTGCAAAGTTAAAGCACATGGGATTGGGGGTAGTGTGCTGACGTGGATTGAGAACTGGTTGTCAGACAGGAAGCAAAGAGTAGGAGTAAATGGGTACTTTTCAGAATGGCAGGCAGTGACTAGTGGGGTACCGCAAGGTTCTGTGCTGGGGCCCCAGCTGTTTACATTGTACATTAATGATTTAGACGAGGGGATTAAATGTAGTATCTCCAAATTTGCGGATGACACTAAGTTGGGTGGCAGTGTGAGCTGCGAGGAGGATGCTATGAGGCTGCAGAGTGACTTGGATAGGTTAGGTGAGTGGGCAAATGCGTGGCAGATGAAGTATAATGTGGATAAATGTGAGGTTATCCACTTTGGTGGTAAAAACAGAGAGACAGACTATTATCTGAATGGTGACAGATTAGGAAGGGGGAAGGTGCAGCGAGACCTGGGTGTCATGGTACATCAGTCATTGAAGGTTGGCATGCAGGTACAGCAGGCGGTTAAGAAAACAAATGGCATGTTGGCCTTCATAGCGAAGGGATTTGAGTACAGGGGCAGGGAGGTGTTGCTACAGTTGTATAGGGCCTTGGTGAGGCCACACCTGGAGTATTGTGTACTCCCTGGTTTGGTCTCCTAACTTGAGGAAGGACGTTCTTGCTATTGAGGGAGTGCAGCGAAGATTCACCAGACTGATTCCCGGGATGGTGGGACTGACCTATCAAGAAAGACTGGATCAACTGGGCTTGTATTCACTGGAGTTCAGAAGAGTGAGAGGGGACCTCATAGAAACGTTTAATATTCTGACGGGTTTGGACAGGTTGGATGCAGGAAGAATGTTCCCAATGTTGGGGAAGTCCAGAACCAGGGGTCACAGTCTAAGGATAAGGGGTAAGCCATTTGGGACCGAGATGAGGAGAAACTTCTTCACCCAGAGAGTGGTGAACCTGTGGAATTCTCCACCACAGAAAGTAGTTGAGGCCAATTCACTAAATATATTCAAAAGGGAGTTAGATGAAGTCCTTACTACTCGGGGGATCAAGGGGTATGGCGAGAAAGCAGGAATGGGGTACTGAAGTTTCATGTTCAGCCATGAACTCATTGAATGGCGGTGCAGGCTAGAAGGGCTGAATGGCCTGCTCCTGCACCTATTTTCTATGTTTCTATGTTTCTATGTTAACCTCCCCCCAAGGTGGGGACCACCTGACTGCTGGATTGGGACAGCCTCGATGGGACACTGCACTAAGGTGACACTTTGTGGATTCTCGCTAACACAGCAGGCAGGCTGAATGGAGCGATCACCAGCCATGTACCCAGCCCCTCAATATTACACCTTTGAGTTGACAAAACATCTGATTGGATCGTTGCTCTGGGCTTCCAGGTGGCTCCGTGTCACACAACTGCCTCTGGGGCCTCAGCCTGGTTTTGTTTCTGCTGCCAAGTGTTTATATTTAAGAAAGCCAAGTTTACAATTCCAGCTTATGTTCATTAACACAACCACCAAAGTAGCACGTTGGCAGCTCGATTTTTATGAAAGTTAAATGTTGGATTTTTCTGCTTTTGTCTATTTTTAATTAAGGATCTATTGAGCTGTGTGTAGCGATCCAGTGGGAACTTGTCTGTGAAACAGGTGTGTTGAGAGGGTGTCTTTCTATCTCCGAGACTCGTCTCATCAGGCGCAGGAAATGTCTTTTTCAGTTCATTATGATTTTTTATTATTCCTCCTCCTGCAAGTTGCGACTGTTAATACTGAAGCCGGCACAAATAATCCAGTGTTCAGATCCCACCATGGTAGTTTGAGAATTTAAATTCTGTTTGAAAAAAAAGAAAGACAGACTTGCATTTGTATAGCGTCTTTCACGACCACCGGACGCCTCAAAGCACTTTACAACCAATGAAGTACTTTTGGAGTGGAGTCACTGCTTCAATGTGAGAAACATGGCAGCCAATTTGCGCACAGCAAGATCCCACAAGCAGCACTGTGTTAATGACAAAATAATCTGTTTTTGTTATGTTGATTGAGGGATAAATATTGGTCAGGACACCGGGGATAACTCCCCTGCACTTCTTTGAAATAGTGCCATGGGATCTTTCCCGTCCACCTGTGAGAGCAGGCGGGGCCTCGGTTTAACATCTCATCTGAAAGACGGCACCTCCGACAGTGCAGCATTCCCTCAGCACTGCACTGGAGTGTCAGCCTCGATTGGAACTTGAACCCACAACCTTCTGAAGAAAACTGGTGTCAGTAAAAGTGACCATGAAGCTGTCAGTTTGTCGTTAAAAACCTATCTGGGGCCCTGATGTCCTTTTGCGAAGAAAATCTGCTGCCCTTACCCAGTCTGGCCAATATGTGGGTTCAGTCACCACGCCAACATGATTGACTCTGGTAAAACGGGCTGCCAATATTCCTCTTTATTTTCAAATCCCTCCATGGCCTCGCCCCTCACTATCTCTATAACTCCTCCAGCCCCACAACCTCCCGAGATGTCTGCACACCTCTAATTCTGCCCTCCTGAGCATCCCTGATTATAATCGCTCAACCATCGGTGGCCGTGCCTTCTGTTGCCTGGGCCCCAAGCTCTGGAACTCCCTCCCTAAACCACTCCGCCTCTCTACCTCTCTTTCCTCCTTCAAAACGCTCCTTAAAACATACCTCTTTGACCTGCGTTAATATCTCCTTGTGCGGCTGGGTGTAAAATATTTTTATCTCATTATACTCCTGTGAAGCGCCTTGGGTTGTTTCACTATGTTAAAGATGCTATATAAATACACTTTGTTGTTTTACAAAGTGAAAATGAGTCCTCTTTACTGTATTTTAATTAGGCTAGTCCTTGTTAAATCGCAGCTAAACATGTTTCATACAAAAGCGTGAATTATTTATACACCAAAGATCAATTAGAGCATTAATAACGCCGACATATGCCAACACAATGGGAGCAATCACGGTGGGTTTCAGCAAAATTCACTCCTAACTTCAACGGCTAACTCAGGCAAAGAAATCCGTGGCTACCATTTTTGGAGAGAGCCAGATTCAGCCCACAGCGTTTGCCAAAAGGATAACAGACACCACATTTTTATTAGCTCTCAGTGAAATGGAGCAAGTTCGACTCGAAGGGTATAAAAGCACAAAGCCAATGATGAGGGAGTAATCCAATCGAGAGGTTCGGGTGGCACCATAAAGTGTAAGAGCAGAAATCCAGCAATTACTGCCCGTCACTTGAACCCTGAGGTTAGATTACTGTCTGACATTCAACTGCAGAATCACTCATCAGAGGCATAATGCAACAAACCGTTCTGTTAAGATGTTCTTACTATTGCGATGGCCCATTTCTTTCATGGGGAAGTTCCCAGCATCGAAGCACTGACCACACTCGACCAGCTGGGCGGGCCACATTGTCCGCATGCCCGACATGAGACTCCCAAAGCAAGCGCTCTACTCGGAACTCCTGCATGGCAAGTGATCTCCAGGTGGGCAAAGGAAACATTTAAAAGAACACCCTCAAAGCTTCCTTGATAAAGTGCAACATCCCCACCGACACCTAGGAGTCCCTGGACAAAGACTGCCCTAAGTGGAGGAAGTGCATCCGGGAGGGCGCTGAGCACCTCGAGTCTCGTCGCTGAGAGCATGCAGAAACCAAACGCAGGCAGCGGAAGGAGGGTGCGGCAAACCAGACTCCCCACCCACCCTTTCCTTCAACCACTGTCTGTCCCACCTGTGACAGAGACTGTAATTCCCGTATTGAACTGTACAGTTACCTGAGAACTCACTTTTATAGTGGAAGCAAGTCTTCCTCGATTCCGAGGGACTGCCTGTGATGATGGTCCATTTCTTTCATGGGGAAGTTTCTACATGTCATGGAATAAGAAAGCCAATGTAGAGTGGTGCAAGGAAAGGGGGCATTAATGATTAGATGGCACAGGGCTTCAGTACACTCGGTAATGTGACAGGTCCTGCACTGTTCAGTTTCTACATTCGATTATAGTAAGAAAGAAAGACTTGCATTTATATAGCGCCTTTCACCACCTCAGGACGTCCCAAAGCACTTTACAGCCAATGAAGTACTTTTAAAGTACAGTCACTGTTGTAATGTGGGAAACGTGGCAGCCAATTTGTGCACAGCAAGCTCCCACAAACAGCAATGTCATACTGACCAGATAATCTGTTTTAGTGATGTGATTGAGGGATAAATATTGGGCCAGGACACTAGGGAGAACTCCCCTGCTCTTCTTCAAAGTAGTGCCATGGGATCTTTTACATCCACCTGAGAGAACTGACAGGACCTTGATTTAATGCCTTACATGAAAGGCGGCACCTCCGACAGTGCAGTGCTCCCGCAGCACTGCACTGGAATGTCAGCCTGGATTAGCGTGCTCAAGTCTATGGAGCGGGACTTGAACCCACAACCTTCCAACTTCAGAAGCAGTAGTGTGACACACTGAGACACTGCTGGCACCTTGCAAGTCTGCTTCCAAAAAGGAAGAATTTGAAAGGATACGGGGCAAAAGGCAGGAATTTGGGATAAAAGTAGACAGCTCCTGGTGAAGAGCAAGGACCAGCATGGATGTGAAGGGCTGAATGGCCTCCTCCTGTTCTATAACTTCTACGATTTAAGTAGCAACCTGCAGAACATTGTTTTTCATGAGATGAGAGCAAAGAAAGAAAGATTTGCATTTATATTTCGCCTTTCGTGACCACCGGATGTTCCAAAGCGTTTTACAGTCAACAAAGTACTTTTGGAGTGTAGTCACTGTTGTAATATAGGACACATAGCAGCCAATTTGCGCACAGCAAGCTCCCACAAACATTAATGTGATAATGACCAGATCATCTGTTTTTTAGTGATGTTGATTGAGGGATAAATATTGACCAGGACACCGGGGATAACTCCCCTGCTCTTCTTCGAAATAGGATCTTTTACGTCCACCTGAGAGAGCCGACGGGGTCTCGGTTTAACGTCTCATCCGAAAGATGGCACCTCCAACAGTGCAGCACTCCCTCAGCACTGAACTGGAGTGTCAATCTAGATTTTTGTGCTCAAGTCCCTGGAGTGGGACTTGAACCCACAGCCTTCTGACTCAGAGGTGAGGCTGCTACCCACTTTTATAAAAAAATATTAATATTTATTGAACATTAAGAACATTTACAACATCGTGATCATTCCATTGTGTCATACAAATCCATTCCGCCTCTCTGCACAGCCGTTTCTCCAACACATAACATCAAAACCTGAAATTTAACTTGCCTCCTGTAACATATAATAATCTATTGTACTTTACAAATTGATCATAAAATACTATATTTACATTCTTTTCTAAATAAAACATCCACAGAGCCTTATAATGATCTTTTAGTTTATATTTAAAATACTCATTTAGGTTTATTCTCCTCCTCTTAAAAAACAGAGCATTCCTTCTTTGCAACAATCACAAATCTAACCAAACTGAACATTACATTAATTGCCACTCCGCTAGACTCGGGCAATCCCCATCTCAAAATTGAATCCCACGGGATTCCCATTCTTACTCTTCAGTCCTCACCCAGCAAGAAAACCTCACACAACTGTCGAACATAGTACTTAAAATCCTTTAACTATGGACATAACACCAGCAAATGGGACAGAGTCTCATCCTGCGTCCCACACACTGGGCAAGTTGCCAGCTCTACTCGCCCAATACTACATAAGGCCATAATGGTAAAAATCTGGTAATGAGCCAATTTGAACTCCAGTTCAATCCACTCTGGACATTTAAAATTCGCCCCCACTCCCTTCCAAATCCTGTTGAAGTCCAGCTGTGGGGATATATTCTGCCAAAACTCCTGACCAGCTGGTGTCTTAAATCTCCATTCTCTAAATACCCCGTAGAAATCTCGAATATTACAGTTGTCAGCTTGGACCAACTCCTCCCCTTTCTCCAGCAGAAAGCTTGGAAAAGCGGGACGCATTATACCTCCTTTGGAGATTTGCGTATTTATTTCTTCCATCCAAACCTGTGGCATTGCCTTCACAATCTTCTCATACATGATCTGAATTGCTTTTTCCTCTATCTCCTGATCCTCACTACCGCTTCCGGCAACCAACCCTGAGTTACCTCATATAATACATCTTTCACATATATAATACCAGCTTTTATAAAAGCTTGCTTAAATAATACCTCTCCTTCAATGTTGATCCACCTGTACAAAAATAAGAGCTGTTCTAAAAATTCCTCAGCACCTTTGGGCATAAACTGCACACTTTTTATAAATTGGGCCCAAGTGTCCACAACCCCCTTATAAAACCTAGGGAGAGGTTTAATCGACTTCAAAAACATATTGTTGTACTTCATATAAAATATCCCTGTCCTCCTATCCCACTTAATTTTAAAACAACTCTTCCAAAAACTTGTATTTGACGTCTGAAGAAATCTCTTCACCCATTTAAGTCGAAAGGATTTTTTCTTCAAGTCAATATCTGGGATATTGAGTCTTCCCTGATTTTGCTGTCTAATGATGGTATTGTAAGCATCCCTTCCCATAAAAACTTTACACAAGCCTCTCAGATAGACTTTACCACCCACTCAGGAATATCCTCCACCGACAATAAGTACCATAGTTTGGATAGCAGGAGAGCTGACACCACTGTTGGTCTTCCTTACTTTCAACCACCTTCTTTCCCAGCTTCCCAAAATCTTTTTAATTTTTATAACCTTCGGTTCCCAATTCAGTCGATCCATTTCATCCCTATCCTTCTTGCACCCCATATGCACCTCCAGAACTTCTAAAACCTCCACCACCTTAAAAGGGCTATCCTCCAATCACTCCCCCCTACTCCTTCCCACAACCAGACATTGGGACTTACTATCATTCACTCTGGCTCCTGAAGCTCTACAATACTCCTCCACTACTCCCATAGCTTTCCTCACTGACTCCCCATCTCTCAACGTTAAGGTCGTGTCATTTGTATATTAGTGTATTACCGACGCCTGCCCGGAATTGGGAACCGCAATCCCGACTATACCTTGTTCCTTTCGCATCTTGTAACCTCATGGTTCTGCTACCAATGTGTACAACAGGGGACAACCCTGTGTCACTGATCTCTGTATTGGAAAATACTTGGAAACAAACCATTGCATTGAGTAGACTGGGTCTTTACTCGTTGGAGTTCAGAAGGATGAGGAGTGATCTTATAGAAACATTTAAAATAATGAAAGGGATAGACAAGATAGAGGCAGAGAGGTTGTTTCCACTGGTCGGGGAGACTAGAACTAGGGGGCACAATTCCGAGTTGAGAAGGAATTTCTTCCCTCAAAATACGGGGGAGCCAATTTAAAACCGAGTTGAGAAGGAATTTCTTCTCCCAGAGGGTTGTGAATCTGTGGAATTCTCTGCCCAAGGAAGCAGTTGAGGCTAGCTCATTGAATGTATTCAAATCACAGATAGATAGATTTTTAACCAATAAGGGAATTAAGGGTTACGGGGAGCGGGCGGGTAAGTGGAGCTGAGTCCACGGCCAGATCAGCCATGATCTTGTTGAATGGCGGAGCAGGCTCGAGGGGCTAGATGGCCTACTCCTGTTCCTAATTCTTATGTTCTTAAGTTCTTATGTAACACAGCTAAATGTGTTTGAATAAAACAATCCTTATCCACTCAATGAAATTTTTCCCCAAACCAAATGCTTCCAAAACTATCAATAAAAATTCATGAGATACTCTGTCAAAGGCTTTCTATTGTTCCATCTTTAGCACATAAGATTCCCTCCTACTCTCTTCCATGAGTTCTATCACATCTCGGATTGAGACCAGAGTCAGCGATGTCCCGGCCTATGACTCCATAAGACTAAGAGGGCAAAACTATCTGCGGCATCACCTCCTTCATACGATTTGCCATAACCCTTATAGTCCACATTTAATAATGTGATGTGCCTCCAATTCTTCAGATCCCTTCTATCCCCTTTATTTTTTATGCTAAGCCTATGTTACCTCTCCTCATAGATGGGGCCAGGCTGCTCTCATTTTTAATCTCCTTTAAAACCTCTAAGACCAATGAACTTAAAATCTCTAAAAATTCTTTATAAAATTCTGCACTTAGTCTATCGGACCCTGGGCTTCCCCCTGCCCTTCATTCCACTTATTGCTACTTTTATTTCCACTAATCCTACTTCTTTGTCACACATGCTTCTCTCATCCACCTTTAAACCCTCTTCAATAAAAGCAATACCTTCTCCATCGCCAATTTCAAAATGTCTTCTTTTGTATATAACTCTTGATAAAAGCTACTAGCCACATCCATAATCTCCCCACTTTTATTAATGATCTTTTCCCCAACCTTTAACTCTCCAATTAATGATAACTTTTGTCGCAACTTTTCTTGCTCTAGAAAATACCTAGTGCATCGTTCTCCCTCCAATGCATCTTTAACCTTTGCACGGAGAATGGACCCCTTGCATTTTTCAGCTTGCAATAATTCCCACTCTTCCTTTAAAATCTTCTGTTGTATATGAATAAAGAGTCTGACTGGATTCTGTGACCGCAAAGTAAAATATGACCATAGTCTTTTATTGCATGTCTCCAGAGTGTCTCTCCAGCCTGTGAGGCCTCTTTAATTACCTGTGCTCCCAAGGGATTGTGGGATCCCTTGGGACTCCAGGGGATGAACCCTCTGGTAGCTGTACAAGGTATATACAAGTTTACATACATAACAACGCTCCCCCCGCCAAAGTCAACAGTGTAACTATTTACAAGGTGAGTCGATCTGGGGCCTTTCTTTCCCTGTTTGATCGTCTCGGTGCAAATGCTGGTTTTGGTCAATCGTTTGTTGGGCCCTCTCTGGGCTGCTGGGCAGCTGGCCTTGCTGGGCTGCCTGGTGTGGTGAGTCCTGCTGGGCTGCTGCGGGTGATGGGTTCTGCTTCATGGCCAACCGCAATTTCGGTTACCACTGGTGTGTATGTTGGGGGGTCAAAGAAGGTAGGGTCCAAAGTGGGTTGCTCAGGATACTCCGTGAATCTGAGTTTGATTTGGTCCAATGTTTCCAGTGAATAAGTCCATTTGAAAGTTTGACCCGAAACACCCTGCTCCCCTCTTTGGCCACAATAGTGCCGGGAAGCCACTTGGGACCTTGTCCATAATTCAATACAAATACAGGATCATTGATTTCAATTTCGCGCGACACATTAACGCTATGATGATATGTACTTTGTTGAAGCCGCCTGCTCTCTACCTGTTCATGCAGATCAGGGTGAACTAACGAGAGCCTTGTCTTAAGTGCTCTTTTCATGAGCAGTTCAGCAGGTGGGATCCCAGTGAGCGAGTGGGGTCTCGTGCGGTAGCTAAGCAGAACTCGGGATAGGCGAGTCTGCAGTGAGCCTTCAGTTACCCTCTTCAAGCCCTGCTTGATAGTTTGCACTGCTCGCTCTGCCTGACCATTGGATGGGGCAGCTGTAACATGTTTGATCCCGTGACGGGTCATGAGCTCTTTGAACTCGGCACTGGTAAAACATGGTCCATTGTCGCTCACAAGAACATTAGGTAGTCCGTGCATGGCAAACATGGCCCACAGGCTTTCAGTGGTGGCAGTGGACATGCTTGCTGACATTATCTCACATTCAATCCATTTGTAGTACGCATCTACAACCACAAGGAACATTTGACCCAAAAACAGGCCTGCATAGTCGACATGGGCCCTGGACCACGGTTTGGAGGGCCAAGACCATAAACTTAGTGGCGCCTCCCTGGGTGCATTGCTTAACTGCGAGCATGTGTTAAATCTGTGCACGCAGGACTCTAAGTCCGCATCGATACCGGGCCACCACACGTGGGATCTGGTTATCGCTTTCATCATTATGATGCCTGGGAGGGTACTGTGGAGGTCACTGATGAAAGTGTTTCTGCCCTTCTTGGAGACCACTACCCAATTGCCCCACAGAAGGCAGTCTGCCTGTATAGACATTTCATCTTTGCGCCGCTGGAACGGCTTTATCTCTTCCTGCATTCCCACTGGGACACTGGACCAACTCCCGTGCAGCACACAATATTTTACTAGGGACAGTAAGGGGTCCTGGCTCATCCAGGTTCTAATCTGTCGGGCTGTGACGGGTGATTGCTCACTCTCGAATGCTTCCATAACCATGACTAAATCTGCGGGCTGCGCCATTTCCACTCCCGTGGTGGGCAATGGCAGCCTACTGAGAGCATCGGCGCAGTTTTCTGTGCCTGGCCTGTGGCGGATGGCGTAATTGTATGCGGACAACGTGAGCGCCCATCTCTGGATGCGGGCCGATGCGTTAGTATTTATCCCCTTGCTCTTGGAAAACAGGGATATTAGTAGCTTATGGTCAGTTTCCAATTCAAATTTTAGCCCAAACAGATATTGATGCATTTTCTTTAACCCATAGACACACGCTAACGCTTCTTTTTCAATCATGCTGTAGGCTCTCTCAGCTTTAGACAGACTCCTGGATGCATAAGCAATCAGTTGCAGTTTCGCAAAATCATTAGCTTGTTGCAATACACACCCGACACCATACGACGACACATCACATGCTAGTACCAAACGCTTACATGGATCATACAGCACATTCAATTTGTTTGAGCATAACAAATTTCTAGCTTTTACAAAGGCATTTTCTTGTCTTTTGTCCCATACCCATTCATCTCCTTTATGCAGTAAGACGTGCAGTGGTTCTAACAGTGTTCTGAGACCCGGTAAGAAGTTACCAAAGTAGTTCAGGAGTCCTAGAAACGACTGCAGCTCCGTCACGTTCTGTGGCCTCGGTGCGTTCTCGATTGCCTCCGTCTTCGAATCGGTGAGCCTGATGCCGTCCGTCGTGATTCTTCTCCCCAGGAACTCCACTTCAGGCACCAGGAAAACGTACTTCGAGCGTTTCAACCTGAGCCCCACGCGGTTGAGTCGACAAAGAACCTCCTCCAGGTTCTGCAGATGCTCGACGGTGTCCCGACCTGTGACCAAGATGTCGTCCTGGAAGACCACCGTGCGCGGGACCAACTTCAGTAAGCTTTCCATGTTTCTCTGGAATATCGCCGCCGCTGATCGAATTCCAAATGGGCATCTGTTATAAATGAAGAGACCTTTGTGCGTGTTGATGCAGGTGAGGCCTTTCGATGATTCCTCCAGCTCCTGCGTCATGTAGGCCGAGGTCAAGTCCAGCTTCGTGAATGTCTTTCCTCCCGCCAGCGTTGCAAATAGGCCGCCAGCCTTTCGTAGTGGGTAAGGATCCTGCAGGGAGAAACGATTGATAGTTACTTTGTAATCACCACAGATTCTGACGGTGCCGTCTCCCTTGAGGACGGGAACAATCGGACTGGCCCACTCGTTGAATTAGATCGGCGAAATGATGCCCTCTTGTTGCAGCTGGTCCAGCTCGATCTCCACCCTCTCTCTCATCATGTAAGGTACTGCTCTCACCTTGTGATGGGTGGATCGCGCCCCCGGAATTAGGTGGTTCTGCACTTTTGCTCCTTGGAACTTTCTAATGCCTGGTTCGAACAGCGAAGGGAACTTGTTTAAGACCTGGGTACACGAAGTGTCGCCAGCAGGCGAGAACGCTCAGACATCGTTCCAGTTCCAGCGTATCTTTCCCAGCCAGCTCCTGCCGAGCAGCATGGGACCATCGCCCCTTACCAACCAGAGTGGTAGCTTGTGCACCGCTCCATCGTAGGAGACCTTTACAGTAGCACTGCCGATTACAGGAATCAGTTCCTTTGTGTAAGTTCTCAATTTCGTGTGAATGGGAGTCAAGACTGGCCTTGAAGCCTTGCTGAACCACAATTTTTCAAAAGTCTTTTTGCTCATAATGGACTGGCTCGCGCCCGTGTCCAGCTCCATTGACACCGGGAGTCCATTTAATTCAACCTTCAGCATTATTGGGGAACACTTTGTGGTGAATGTGTGCACCCCATACACCTCTGCCTCCTTGGTCTGAGGCTCTGGTTCGTCGTGATCCGCTGTGGATCTGTCCTCCTCTGCAACATGGTGGTTTGCAGGTTTAACAGGGTTTTCAGCTCACCTGCACATTCATTGGAGGTGTCCCATTGTTCCACAACCCTTGCAAACGCACCCCTTTGAAGCGGCATGAATGGACACAATGATCACCCCCGCAGCACCAACAAGGTGTTAATGGCCTTGCATTCATTACCCTTGATGGTGGACTCTGAGACATCTGCGGACGTGTAGCTGCAGGCATGTGGGGCCTGCCCTGTACGTTCCGATTTAAAAACAACATCACTTTGTTCACAGTACTTGTAGCAGCATTCGTGAGCTGAGAGATTTGCTTAGTATTGTCACTGGTGGCAATGAAGGCCTGGGCTATCGCTATGGCCTAACTCAAGGTTGGAGTCTCTACAGTCAAAAGTTTGCAAAGTATCACTTCATGGCCAATGCCAAGTACGAAAAAGTCTTTGAGCATGTGCTCCAAATGTCCTTCAAATTCGCAATGTCCTGGAAAGCGTCTTAACTCTGCGACATACTCACCACTTAGAACATAAGAACATAAGAATTAGGAACATGAGTAGGCCATCTAGCCCCTTGAGTCTGCTCCGCCATTCAACAAGATCATGGCTGATCTGGCCATGGACTCAGCTCCACTTACCCGCCCGCTCCCCGTAACCCTTAATTCCCTTATTGGTTAAAAATCTATCTATCTGTGACTTGAATACATTCAATGAGCTAGCCTCAACTGCTTCCTTGGGCAGAGAATTCCACAGATTTACAACCCTCTGGGAGAAGAAATTCCTTCTCAACTCGGTTTTAAATTGGCTCCCCCATATTTTGAGATTGTGCCCCCTAGTTCTAGTCTCCCCGACCAGTAGAAACAACCTCTCTGCCTCTATCTTGTCTATCCCTTTCATTATTTTAAATGTTTCTATAAGATCACCCCTCATCCTTCTGAACTCCAACGAGTAAAGACCCAGTCTACTCAATCTATCATCATAAGGTAACCCCCTCATCTCCGGAATCAGCCTCGAGAATCGTCTCTGTACCCCCTCCAAAGCTAGTATATCCTTCCTTAAATAAGGTGACCAAAACTGCACGCAGTACTCCAGGTGCGGCCTCACCAATACCCTATACAGTTGCAGCTGCTTTTGTACTCCATCCCTCTCGCAATGAAGGCCAACATTCCATTCGCCTTCCTGATTACCTGCTGCACCTGTAAACTAACTTTTTGGGATTCATGCACAAGGACCCCCAGGTCCCTCTGCACCGCAGCATGTTGTCATTTCTCCCCATTCAAATAATATTCCCTTTGACTGTTTTTTTTTCCAAGGTGGATGACCTCACACTTTCTGACATTGTGTTCCATCTGCCAAACCTTAGCCCATTCGCTTAACCTATCTAAATCTCTTTGCAGCCTCTCTGTGTCCTCTACACAACCCGCTTTCCCACCAATCTTTGTGTCCTGGCCTTCAGACCTTTTGTAGGTGTAGAACCGGTACGTCACCATCAGAAAGCTTTCCTTCGGGATTCAAATGCTTCCGGATCAGTGTGCACAAATCATCGTACGATTTCTCTGTGGGTTTTGCTGGAGCAAGCAGATTTTTCATGAGGCTATACGTTGGTGCCCCGCAGACGGTGAGGAGAATCGCCCTTCGTTTGGCAGCGTTCGCTTCTCCTTCCAGCTCGTTGGCCACGAAGTATTGGTCGAGTCGCTCCACGCAGGGTTCCCCATCATCTCCCTCCAATAATTTCTCCAGGATGCCCACTGTTCTCTGCATCGTTGGGTTCGTTATCTGTATCTCGTCGCCAGTTGTTGTATATAAATAAAGAGTCTGACTGGATACTGTGAGCTCAAATAAAGTGTGACCGTCGCCTTTTATTGCAGGTCTCCAGAGTGCCTCTCAAGCCTGTGAGGCCTCCTTAAGTACCTGTGCTCCCAAGGGATTGTGGGATCAATTGGGGCTCCAGGGGCTGTACAAGGTATATACAAGTTTACATACATAACTTAGTCTCTGCTCCCTTATCCCCTCCGTCAACTGCTTTACAGATATCTGTAAACCTTCTGTTCATATTCTCTTCTTGACACCGGTTAGCTGTTGCTCTTTCTTTCCCATAATGTACCGAAAAAACTTTTACCTCATATTTGAAATTGTCCCACCAAACTCTTTTTTCTTTCAAGAATAAAGATTCCTTCCAAGCATTCTTTATTATATTTAAAATCTCTTCTTTAAAAGCAATTTTTTCAGGTACTGATTGTTTAAAATCCACACCCCTGGACCGATCTTAACTCTGCTGTTCCTAATTTTAAGAACCAAAGTCGAGTGGTCACTAAAAAATATTTTTTTATGATAAATCTCCTTCACCTCAGAACTTAGCCCTTCCCACGTTAACACAAAATCTATTCGGCTCTGTTTTAAAACATCATTCACACAACCTCTTCTGGAGAACTCCCTTTTTATGAGGTTCCGATCCCTCCATAAGTCTCACAAATTTAAATTTGCCATCATTTTTACAATCACCTCTCTGCAGTTATAATCCTTAAAGGTCACCTGGACTGAAATGTCCATCCGCGATAAAAATACATTAAAATCCCCCACTATACAAGGGTTTTCCTCCTCTGCCACTTCTGTGAATAACCACCGAAAAAACTCACAATGCTTGCAATATTAAAGAGATCACAATTCAATTCATCCATTTGTACCTTTCGCGTAAAAAATCTCCCCTCAGTGTCCTTATCCACCAATGCAACGTTCTCTTTTATGGACAAAGTCACGAAAACACTAAAACACTAAAACATCTGCCAAACCTTAGCCCATTCGCTTAACCTATCTAAATCTCTTTGCAGCCTTTCTGTGTCCTCTACACAACCCGCTTTCCCAGTAATCTTTGTGTCCTGGCCTTCAGACCTTTTGTAGGTGTAGAACCGGTACGTCGCCATCAGAAAGCTTTCCTTCGGGTTCAAATGCTTCCGGACCAAAACAGCCATCCCTCTACGGTTATTATTTGTCGGTGGAGGCGGGTGTTCAAGCAGCGGGAGTTGGGGGTCAGCTGGTGCAGTGGCAGAAGGTAAACAAAGAAGTAGAAAGAAATCGAAAGGTGTTATCATAGCCAAGGGGGTAAGTGATTGGCTGGTGATTGGTGAGTAGTTTTTCTTTTTCTTTTCCCTATCAGTAGGTAACCTTTATCATTGGTGTTGCCAAATTAAGCTAATCTAAGGGTTAAGTCATGGCAGGAGAGCTCAGACATGTGTCGTGCTCCTCCTGTGCTATGTGGGAACTCAGGGACACTTCCAGTGTCCCTGACGACTACATGTGTGGGAAGTGTACTAGAAACATAGAAACATAGAAAATAGGTGCAGGAGCAGGCCATTCAGCCCTTCTAGCCTGCACCGCCATTCAATGAGTTCATGGCTGAACATGAAACTTCAGTACCCCCTTCCTGCTTTCTCGCCATAACCCTTGATCCCCCGAGTAGTAAGGACTTCATCATACTCTGCTGCAGCTCCTGACAGACCGCATTGCGGCACTGGAGCTGCGGGTGGATTCACTCTGGAACATGCGCGATGCTGAGGATGCCATGAATAGCACGTTTAGTGAGTTGGTCTTACCGCAGGTAAAAGTTACACAGACAGATAGGGAATGGATGACCAACAGGAAGAGCAGTGGAAGGAAGTAGTGCAGAGGTCCCCTGCGGACATCCCCCTCCAAAACAGATACACCTCTTTGGGTACTGTTGGGGGGGATGACTCATCAGGGCAGGGCAGCAGCAGTCATGTCCATGGCACCGTGGGTGGCTCTGCTGCACAGGAGGGCAGGAAAAAGAGTGGGAGAGCTAAAATGGGAGGGGATTCTATTGTAAGGGGAATAGATAGACATTTCTGCGGCCGCAATCGAGAGTCCAGGATGGTATGTTGCCTCCCTGGTGCAAGGATCAAGGATGTCTCGGGGCGGTTGCAGGACATTTTGAAGGGGGAGGGATAAAACAACCAGTTGTCGTGGTGCATATAGGTACCAAAGATATAGGTAAAAAACAGGATGAGGTCCTACAAGCTGAATTTAGGGATCTAGGAGTTAAATTAAAAAGTAGGAACTCAAAAGCAGTAATCTCAGGATTGCTACCAGTGCCACGTGCTAGTCAGAGGAGGAATCGCAGGATAGCTCAGATGAATACATGGCTTGAGGAGTGGTGCAGAAGAGAGCGATTCAAATTCCTGGGACATTGGAACCAGTCTGGGGGAGGTGGGACCAGTACAAACCGGACGGTCTGCACCTGGGCAGGACCGGAACCAATGTCGTAGGGGGAGTGATTGCTAGTGCTGTTGGGGAGAGATTAAACTAATATGGCAGGGGGATGGGAACCTATGCAGGGAGACAGAGGGAAGTAGAATGGGGGCAGAAGCAAAAGATAGAAAGAAGAAAAATAAAAGTGGAGGGCAGAGAAACCCAAGGCAAAAATCAAAAAGGGCCACATTACAGCAAAATTCAAAAAGGGTAAAGACAAGCCTGAAGGCTCTGTGCCTCAATGCGAGGAGTTTTCGTAATAAGGTGGACAGGCAGCAATTAATAAATATGATATAATTGGCATCACGGAGACATGGCTCCAGGGTGACCAAGCTAGGAACTAAATATCCAGGGGTATTCAACATTCAGGAAGGATAGACAGAAAGGAAAAGGAGGTGGGGTAGCGTTGGTGGTTAAAGAGGAAATTAATGCAATAGTAAGGAAGGACATTAGCTTGGATGATGTGGAATCTGTATGGGTGGAGTTGCGGAATACCAAAGGGCAGAAAATGCTAGTGGGAGTGTGTATAGACCACCAAACAATAGTAGTGAGGTTGGGGACAGCATCAAACAAGAAATTAGGGATGCATGCAATAAAGGTACAGCAGTCATCATGGACGACTTTAATCTATATATAGATTGGGCTAAGCAAACTGGTAGCAATATGATGGAGGAGGATTTCCTGGAGTGTATTAGGGATGGTTTTCTGGACCAATATTTCGAGGAACCAACTGGAGGGCTGGCCATCCTAGACTGAGTGATGTGTAATGAGAAAGGCCTAATTAGCAATCTTGTTGTGCGAGGCCCCTTGGGAAGAGTGGCCATAATATGGTAGAATTCTTCATTAAGATGGAGAGTGATACAGTTAATTCAGAGACTAGGGTCCTGAACTTAAAGAAAGGTAACTTCGATGGTATGAGACGTGAATTGGCTAGAATAGACTGGCAAATGATACTTAAAGGGTTGACAGTGGATAGGCAATGGCAAACATTTAAAGATCACATGGATGAACTTCAACAATTGTACATCCCTGTCTGGAATAAAAATAAAACAGGGAAGATGGCTCAACCATGGCTAACAACGGAAATTAAGGATAGTGTTAAATCCAAGGAAGAAGCATATAAATTGGCCAGAAAAAACAGCAAACCTGAGGACTGGCAGAAATTTAGAATTCAGCAGAGGAGGACAAAGGGTTTAATTAAGAGGGGGGAAATAGAGTATGAGAGGAAGCTTGCCGGGAACATAAAAACTGACTGCAAAAGCTTCTATAGATATGTGAAGAGAAAAAGATTAGTGAAGACAAACGTAGGTCCCTTACAGTCAGATTCAGGTGAATTTATAATGGGGAACAAAGAAATGGCAGACCAATTGAACAAATACTTTGGTTCTGTCTTCACTAAGGAAGACACAAATAACCTTCCAGAAATACTAGGGTACTGAGGTCTAGTGAGAAGAAGGAACTGAAGGATATCCTTATTAGGCGGGAAATTGTGTTAGGGAAATTGATGGGATTGAAGGCCGATAAATCCCCTGGGCCTGATAGTCTGCATCCCAGAGTACTTAAGGAAGTGGCCTTAGAAATAGTGGATGCATTAGTGATCATTTTCCAACAATCTATCGACTCGGGATCAGTTCCTATGGACTGGAGGGTAACTAATGTAACACCACTTTTTAAAAAAAGGAGGGAGAGAGAAAGTGGGTAATTATAGACCGGTTAGCCTGACATCAGTAGTGGGGAAAATGTTGGAATCAATTATTAAAGATGAAATAGCAACGCATTTGAAAAGCAGTGACAGGATCGGTCCAAGTCAGCATGGATTTATGAAAGGGAAATCATGCTTGACAAATCTTCTGGAATTTTTTGAGGATGTAATTAGTAGAGTGGACAAGGGAGAACCAGTGGATGTGGTGTATTTGGACTTTCAAAAGATTTTTGACAAGGTCCCACACAAGAGATTGGTGTGCAAAATTAAAGCACATGGTATTGGGGGTAATGTACTGATGTGGATAGAGAACTGGTTGGCAGACAGGAAGCAGAAAGTCAGGATTAACGGGTCCTTTTCAGAATAGCAGGCAGTGACTAGTGGGGTGCCGCAGGGTTCAGTGCTGGGACCCCAGCTATTTACAATATCCACTAATGATTTGGATGAAGTAATTGAGTGTAATATCTCCAAGTTTGCAGGTAACACTAAACTGAGTGGCAGTGTGAGCTGTGAGGAGGATGCTAAGAGGCTGTAGGGTGGCTTGGACAGGTTAGGTGAGTGGGCAAATGCATGGCAGATGCAATATAATGTGGATAAATGTGAGGTTATCCACTTTGAGGGCAAAAACACGCAGGCAGAATATTATCTGAATGGCAGCAGATTAGGAAAAGGGGAGGTGCAACGAGACCTGGGTGTCATGGTACATCAGTCATTGAAAGTTGGCATGCAGGTACAACAGGTGGTGAAGACGGCAAATGGTATGTTGGCCTTCATAGCGAGAGGATTTTGAGTATAGGAGCAGGGAGGTCTTACTGCATTTATACAGGGCCTTGGTGAGGCCTCACCTGGAATATTGTGTTCAGTTTTGGTCTCCTAATCTGAGGAAGGACGTTCTTGCTATTGAGGAAGTGCAGCGAAGGTTCACCAGACTGATTCTCAGGATGGTTGGACTGACATATAAGGAGAGACTGGATCGACTGGGTCTTTATTCACTGGAGTTTAGAAAGATGAGAGGGCATCTCATAGAAACATATAAAATTCTGACGGGACAGGACAGGTTAGATGCATGAAGAATGTTCCCGATATTGGGGAAATCTAGAACCAGGGGACACAGTCTAAGGATAAGGGGTAAGCCATTTAGGACTGAGATGAGGAGAAACTTCTTCAATCAGAGAGTGGTGAACCTGTGGAATTCCCTACCGCAGAGAGTTGTTGATGCCAGTTCATTGGATATATTCAAAAGGGAGTTAGACGTGGCCCTTGCGGCTAAAGGGATCAAGGGGTAGGGAGAGAAAGCAGGAATGGGGTACTGAGGTGAATGATCAGCCATGATCTTATTGAATGGTGGTGCAGGCTCGAAGGGCCGAAAGGCCTACTCCTGCACCTATTTTGTATGTTTCTGTGTCTATGTTTCTATGCGCAACTTGCAAACACTTCTCCCTTCCAAACCTTCCGAACTCTTTCTAGGATATCCTCATCCCAAAAGGTTTCTTGCAGACACAACAGGTCAGTGCCTTTAAAACACTGCAACAACTGTAGAAGTTACTTCTCCCTTCTCAGTCTGTTCCTATCGATCGAGATCAATGTAATCATTGCTCCTAATAAAAGAAGTGTGCCTGATAATCCTCCCATCATCATTTAATCTCTGGCCCTACCCTCCTCTCATGCTCCTTCCCAACCTTTCGGGCAACGATTGCTTTATTCTGCAGTCTCCGACTCTTTTTCACCTACTGTTTGAACTTTCCCTGCAGTTTCAGCCTCTTCCTTATTTAGGCCGTGAAACTTCCCCTTTTCCCTCCTTCTGCCCCTCACTAACCTTTCCCTTTCCCCTTGATGCTTCCCCACCCCCCAATTCCATGTCTCCATCCCCCTCTGTCTCTTCACTCTCGAGCTCTTCTGTAATCTTCCGTCCCTGTTCCCCGTCAGATACAGAATCTCCCTTCGAGAGTCCTCCTGCTGTCATGGTTTCTCCAACAGTGCCACTCCCTTCAACCTCACCTCTACCACTGACACTTGTTCCCCATTTCTTCTCTCTCTGGGACAATGGCGCGTCTCCACCCATCTTGCTCACTTTTGGCGTCTTTGTCTCCCCGCTCCTGCCCTGCTGCCCCTTTAAGGCTCCTGTCTCTTGCACCCTCTCCTGGTCTTGCTGCCTCCTGCTTCCCACGATGTACAACTCCCCATCTCTCTTACACTTATCCCGCACCCCACACCTGCCTCTGCTCCCCCCACGGACACCTGAAGGTGAGCTTTATTATGGCTCAACTCTGTCCCTGACCCATGATGTCCTCCGCTGAGTTTGTCCTTTTGCACTATACTTGCTGTGTTTTCCACAATCCTTAGCCTGTTTTCTGCTCTGCAATTTTCTGCCTATTCTTGCGCTCTTTCCTCATTCCAGTGAAAAAGAAGGGATAACCAGCCGTGGATTACCAAGGAAATAAAGGAGAGTATCAAATTAAAAACCAATGTGTATAAGGTGGCCAAGGTTATTGGGAAACTAGAAGATTGGGAAAATTTTAAACGACAGCAAAGAATGACTAAGAAAGCAATAAAGAAAGGAAAGATAGATTATGAAAGTAAACTTGCGCAAAACATAAAAACAGATAGTAAAAGCTTTTACCGATATATAAAACGGAAAAGAGTGACTAAAGTAAATGTTGGTCCCTTAGAAGATGAGAAGGGGGATTTAATAATGGGAAATGTGGAAATGGCTGAGACCTTAAACAATTATTTTGTTTCGGTCTTCACAGTGGAAGACACAAAAACCATGCCAGAAATTGCTGGTCATGGGAATGTGGGAAGGGAGGACCTTGAGACAATCACTATCACTAGGGAGGTAGTGCTGGACAGGCTAATGGGACTCAAGGTAGACAAGTCCCCTGGTCCTGATGAAATGCATCCCAGGGTATTAAAAGAGATGGCGGAAGTTATAGCAGATGCATTCGTTATAATCTACCAAAATTCTCTGGACTCTGGGGAGGTACCAGTGGATTGGAAAGCAGCTAATGTAACACCTCTGTTTAAAAAAAGGGGCAGACAAAAGGCAGGTAACTATAGGCCGGTTACTTTAACATCTGTAGTGGGGAAAATGCTTGAAGCTATATTTAAGGAAGAAATAGCGGGACATCTAGATAGAAATAGTGCAATCAAGCAGACGCAGCATGGATTCATGGTTAACTAATTTACTAGAATTCTTTGAGGATATAACGAGCATGGTGGATAGAGGTATACCGATGGATGTGGTGTATTTAGATTTCCAAAAGGCATTCGATAAGGTGCCACACAAAAGGTTACTGCAGAAGATAAAGGTACGTGGAGTCAGAGGAAATGTATTAGCATAGATCGAGAATTGGCTGGCGAACAGAAAGCAGAGAGTTGGGATAAATGGGTCCTTTTCGGGTTGGAAATTGGTGGTTAGTGGTGTGCCACAGGGCTTGGTGCTGGGACCACAACTGTTTTACAATATACATAGATGACCTGGAAGAGGGGACAGAGTGTAGTGTAACAAAATTTGCAGATGACACAAAGATTAGTGGGAAAGCGGGTTGTGTAGAGGACACAGAGAGGCTGCAAAGAGATTTAGAAAGGTTAAGCGAATGGGCTAAGGTTTGGCAGATGGAATACAATGTCGGAAAGTATGAGGTCATCCACCTTGGAAAAAAAAACAGTAAAAGGGAATATTATTTGAATGGGGAGAAATTACAACATGCTGCAGTGCAGAGGGACCTGGGGGTCCTTGTGCATGAAACTCTTTTAGAGTCTACCTGTAAAACAAAAAACATTAAACCGTGCCACCCGCCCTGGATGACACAGCAGACATTTACAAGGCCCTTTTTTTTTCCTTTTTTGTGGTTTTTTTTTTTGTGTTTTTCTTTTTTTGTTTTTTTTTTGGGGCGCTAAAATCAAATTTTTTCCAGTGCCCCCTATAAAAGGGGAGGGGGACACTAAAAGCACCGGCAATTAAAACAAAATAAACTTTAAAACGTAAAATCAAATTAAAATTTGGTTGCCGGGCGTGTTGATGCACTCCAGTCCCTCCGGTGCCCACCTCTCGCGGAAGGCCGCGAGCGTACCGGTGGACACCGCGTGCTCCATCTCCAAGGACACCCTGGACCGGATGTAAGAGTCCTTGTGCATGAATCCCAAAAAGTTAGTTTGCAGGTGCCGCAGGTAATCAGGAAGGCGAATGGAATGTTGGCCTTCATTGCGAGAGGGATGGAGTACAAAAGCAGGGAGGTCCTGCTGCAACTGTACAGGGTATTGGTGAGGCCGCACCTGGAGTACTGCGTGCAGTTTTGGTCACCTTACTTAAGGAAGGATATACTAGCTTTGGAGGGGGTACAGAGACGATTCACTAGGCTGATTCCGGAGATGAGGGGGTTACCTTATGATGATAGATTGAGTAGACTGGGTCTTTACTCGTTGGAGTTCAGAAGGATGAGGGGTGATTTTATAGAAACATTTAAAATAATGAAAGGGATAGACAAGACAGAGGCAGAGAGGTTGTTTCCACTGGTCGGGGAGACTAGAACTAGGGGGCACAGCCTCAAAATACGGGGGAGCCAATTTAAAACCGAGTTGAGAAGGAATTTCTTCTCCCAGAGTGTTGTGAATCTGTGGAATTCTCTGCCCAAGGAAGCAGTTGAGGCTAGCTCATTGAATGTATTCAAATCACAGATAGATAGATTTTTAACCAATAAGGGAATTAAGGGTTATGGGGAGCGGGCGGGTAAGTGGAGCTTAGTCCATGGCCAGATCAGCCATGATCTTGTTGAATAGCGGAGCAGGCTCGAGGGGCTAGATGGCCTACTCCTGTTCCTAATTCTTATGTTCGTTCGGCGGCTGTGTCCTCCACCTGCTCCGCTCTCCTGGCCATTCCACTCACACCTCCTGCTCCTTCTCCCAACTCTTCATCGCTCAAGGTGCTTCCTTCTGCCTCACACTCACAGTGGGTGGGGCCTTTGTGACAAACTGCACAGCTCTCTGCCTTGCAGTTCCAAGTGATGTGTCCAGACATGCCACAGTTCTAACAATGCCACAGGTCTGGACAGCTTCTTACTAAATGGTTGTGTCCAAGACAGTAATAGCAAACCTTCGCCTAGTTATCATGCAGAACCCGGAAGTACTGCACTCCTTCCACTGTCTCGAATTTCATGTTGTAGGGTAATGACTTCACCCCCTCTGGGAACCGCACTTTTACATGACGGGTTCCATCGGCTACCCACGTTCCAGGATAGTATCTCCTCTTTATTATTGAGCAAAGTTAAATGTCCCACAACTCCAACTTTTTTATCAGCACATCGTAAACATAGAAACATCGAAACATAGAAAATAGGTGCAGGAGTAGGCCATTCGGCCCTTCGAGCCTGCACCTCCAATCAATATGATCATGGCTGATCATGCAACTTCAGTATCCCTTTCCTGGTTTCACTGATTCCTTTAGCCGTAAGGGCCACATCCAACTCCCTTTTGAATTTATCTAACGAACTGGCCTCAACAACTTTCTGTGGTAGAGAATTCCACAGGTTCACAATTCTCTGAGTGAAGAAGTTTCTCCTCATCTCGGTCCTAAATGGCTTACCCTTTATCCTTAGACTGTGACCCCTGCTTCTGGACTTCCCCAATATCGGGAACATTCTTCCTGCATCTAACCTGTCCAATGCCGTCAGAATTTTATATGTTTCTATGAGATCCCCTCTCATTCTTCTAAATTCCAGTGAATATAAGCCTAGTCGATCCAGTCTTTCGTCATATGTCAGTCCTGCCATCCCGGGAATCAGTCTGGTGAACCTTCGCTGCATTCCCTCAATAGCAAGAATGTCCTTCCTCAGATTAGGAGACCAAAACTGAACACAATATTCCAGGTGAGGTCTCACCAAGGCCCTGTACAACTGCAGTAAGACCTCTCTGCTCCTATACTCAAATCCTCCCGCTATGAAGGCCAACATGCCATTTGCCTTCTTCACCGCCTGCTGTACCTGCATGTCAACTTTCAATGACTGATGTACCATGACACCCAGGTCTCGTTGCACCTCCCCTTTTCCTAATCTGTGACCATTCAGATAATATTCTGCCTCCTGCTTTTGCTACCAAAGTGGATAACCTCATTTATTTGCATTATACTGCATCTGCCATGCATTTGCCCACTCACCTAACCTGTCCAGGTCACCCTGCAGCCTTTTAGCATCCTCCTCACAGCTCACACTGCCACCCAGCTTAGTGTCATCTGCAAACTTGGAGATATTACATTCAATTCCTTCGTCTAAATCATTAATGTATATTGTAAATAGCTTGCGGTACCCCACTGGTCACTGCCTGCCATTCTGAAAAGGATTCATTTATCCCGGCTCTCTGCTTCCAGTCTGCCAACCAGTTCTCTATCCACCTCAAACATTACCCCCAATACCATGTGCTTTCATTTTGTACACTAATCTCTTGTGTGGGACCTTGTCAAAAGCCTTTTGAAAGTCCAAATAAACCACATCCATTGGTTCTCCTTTGTCCCCTCTAGTAGTTACATCCTCAAAAAAATTCCAGAAAATTTGTCAAGCATGATTTCCCTTTCATAAATCCATGCTGACTTGGACTGATCCTGTCACTGCTTTCCAAATGCGCTGCTATTACATCTTTAATAATTGATTCCAACATTTTCCCCATTACCGATGTCAGGCTTAATAGTCTATAATTTCCTGTTTTCGCTCTCCCTCCTTTTTTTAAAAGTGGGGTTACGTTAGCTACCCTCCAATCCATAGGAACTCATCCAGAGTCTATAGAATGTTGGAAAATGACCACCAATGCATCCACTATTTCGAGGGCCACTTCCTTAAGTAATCTGGGATGCAGACTATCAGGCCCTGGGGATTTATCGGCCTTCAATGCCATCAATTTCCCGAACACAATTTCCTGACTAATAAGGATTTCCTTCAGTTCCCCCTTCTCACTAGACCCTCGGTCCCCTAGTATTTCCGGAAGGCTAGTTGTGTCTTCCTTAGTGAAGACAGAACCAAAAGTATTTATTCAATTGGTCTGCCATTTCTTTGTTCCCCATTCTGACTGCAAGGGACCTACATATGTCTTCACTAATCTTTTTCTCTTCACATATCTATAGAAGCTATTGCAGTCAGTTTTTATGTTCCTGGCAAGCTTCCTCTCATATTCTATTTTCCCCCTCCTAATTAAATCCTTTGTCCTCCTCTGCTGAATTCTAAATTTCTCCCAATCCTCAGGTTTGCTGATTTTCTGGCAAATGTATATGCTTCTTCCTTGGATTTAACACTATACCTAATTTCCCTTGCTAGACACGGTTGAGCCACCTTCCCCATTTTATTTTTATGCCAGGCAGAGATGTACAATTGTTGAAGTTCATCATGTGATCTTTAAATGTCTGCCATTGCCTATCCACCGTCAACCCTTTAAGTATCATTCACCAGTCTATCCTAGCCCCAATTCACGTCTCACACCATCGAAGTTACCTTTCTTTAAGTTCAAGACTCTGAATTAACTGTGTCACTCTCCATCTTAATGAAGAATTTTACCATATTATGGTCACTCTTCCCCAAGGGGCCTCACACAACAAGATTAATCCTCTCTCATTCTAGTCTAGGATGGCCAGCTCTATAATTTGTTGCTTTTTATATTGGTCTGGAAAACCATCCCTTATACACTCCAGGAACTCCTCGTCCACTGTATTGCGACCAGTTTGCTTAGCCCAGTCTCTGTGTAGATTAAAGTCACCCATGATAACTGCTGTACCTTTATTGCATGCATCCCTAATTTCCTGTTTCGTGTCATCCCCAACCTCACTACTACTGTTTGGTGGTCTGTACACACTCCCACTAGCGTTTTCTGCCCTTTGGTGTTCCGCAGCTCTACGCATATTGTCCTCAATGTAAACCGACAGGTTTAAGAATGAAAACTACCACCTCTTTGGAATACAGCAAAGATACATCCAAGTACTTTTCACCAACTTTCAGGTTCAGTAAAAATCTTTCCACCTCCTCTCGATCTCTGACCGTCACCTCGAACCCAACATTCGACTTTGGTTGGCAAGCAAAGCAACTTCCCTCTCCACATTCCTCATGTACTGCCTGGATAATATCCCAAGCTCACATCTCCTTATCCTCACACTGAACCACCATCGTGTTTCCTTTTCCAAACTACCTGGGGTCCCGACCCAAATCTTTGGGCCTTTTATTCTCCCTTCTCAAGACATTCTCTCCCCTGGTTAAATTCATACAGGGAGCAATGTCCTCTAAGGGGCCCGGCACTCTAGGCCCCTCAGCAGCCATCTGGCTGATTTTTATGGGCCAAAAAAGGTCCTAAAAAAAACCCCCACAAAAATCCACCACCAACTTTTTACAGACTCACTCCAACTCCTGCAGTAATCAGCAGTACCTGCTCATTCCCACCTAGAGAGTGCCACCCACTGAGCAAGTGGCCATGTGAGCAGAGCACTATAACTCAGTGGTATGCCCTGGCACTCTGCTCAATACTGCATTAGAGAAACACAATGCTCATGTTGGCTGTGTGCATGCCATTGAAACTTGTTCTTTTATCAAAAAAAAGTGCTGTGCAGCAAAACTACTGAATACTTCTGTGGGACGTGTAGTGGGGACTGGCTGATGCCTGGGTAATTGTAGGGAATTAAGTTTGATATCAAGTGTGTGGTTTTGAGTTACTGAAGTGTCATGTCCATTCTTTCTCAAGCCATTAGAGAGATTTATGATAAAGCAATTAGTACTTGCTGAAATATTTTTATGACACATCGATGGACGTATTGTAATCCGCCTTGCTTTGTGGACCAAGACAGTGAATGAGGAACAAATTATAGACAGATCTGCAACTTGTCACTGTAATACTTATTAAACTGTATGCATCTAACAGCGATTAGCGCTAATACATCAGAAAGCTCAAGGGTATGCCAAAAATGGCAAGTGTAAGATCAGGAGAGGGAATCATTGCTGCTCATTTAAATTCCACTGAGCAGCGCACCTCAATGGCAAAAGAAACTGCCCACTATTTACACATATAGAGAAAAGGGAAGGCTGGGGAACTGAGGGGGCACCTGATAGAGGTCTTTTAAGATTATGAAAGGGTTTCGATAGGGAAGACGTAGAGAAGATGCTTCCACTTGTGGGAGAGATCAGGACCAGGGACCATCAATAATAAATCCAATAATGAATTCGGGAGAAACCTTTTTACCCATCGAGTGGTGAGAATGTGGAACTCGCTACTACAGGGAGAGGTTGATGCACGTGGATTACATAGGATTACACATACAGCCATTCGGCCCAACCAGTCCATGCCGGCGTTTATGCTCCACTCGAGCCGCCGCCCGCCTTTCTTCATCCAAATCTATCAGCAGAACCCTCTATTCCCTTCTCCCTCATATGTTTGTCTAGCCTCCCCTTAAATGCATCGATACTATTCGCCTCAACCCCTCCCTGTGGCAGCGAGTTCCACATTCTCACCGCTCTCTGGGTAAAGAGGTTTCTCCTGAATTCCCTGAATGAATGCATTTAAGGGGAAGCTGGATAAACACATGAGAGAGAAAGGAATCGAGGGTTAGGCTAATAGGGTTAGATGAAGTAAGGTGGGAGAAGGCTTGTGTGGATCGGCAGGGACCAGTGTGCTGAAGCCTGTTTCTGTGCTGTACATTCGATGTTATTCCGAGGTCAGGGATAAAACCACGTTCCCCATGATCCCGCGAGTTTGCCACCTGGTTAGTTATGTTAATATTGCCCCTCCCTCCTTGTATTGATGGCTCCTGGCCGATCTCCCACATTCTACCCTACGTAAACTGGAGGTCATCCAAAACTCGGCTGCCCATGTCCTAACTTGCACCAAGTCCCGCTCACCCATCACCCCCTGTGCTCGCCGACCTACATTGGCTCCCGGTTAAGCAACGCCTCAATTTCAAAATTCTCATCCTCGTTTTCCAATCCCTCCCTATCTCTGTAATCTCCTCCAGCCCCAACCCCAGATGTCTGCGCCCCTCTAATTCTGCCCTCTTGAGCATCCCTGATTATAATCGTCAACCATCAGTGGCCGTGCCTTCTGTTGCCTGGGCCCCAAGCTCTGGAACTCCCTCCCTAAACCTCTCCGCCTCGCTACCTCTCTTTCCACCTTCAAGACGCTCCTTAAAACCCATCTCTTTGACCAAGCTTTTGGTCACCTGCGCTAATTTCTATTTTTGCGGCTCAGTGTCAAATTTTTATCGCATAATACTCCTGTGAAGCGCCTTGGGACATTTCACTACGTTAAAGGCGCTATATAAACGCAAGCTGTTGTTGTTTGATGAACAAGCGGAGACCATTGTTTGCAGAATGTTTCCCAGCTCCCTGCTCAGAGCACCTGAAGGGCAATGGCTTTGGGGAGGAGACGGGCTGAAACCCCAGGGACACCCAGAAAACACCCATGGATTATCTGAGCCTTGATGTTTTCACAGCAACCCTACCTCCGACTACATGATGGCTCTATATTTTACAGGTATCGCTAAGGGTTGAAGGGAATGGGGAAATTCACCCCCCCTCCACCCCCCATCAATGAGGCCACTCATCAATGAGCTGTTACCTTAATCATAGAATCACAGAATAATACAGTGCGGAAGGAGGCCATTCGGCCCATCATCCCTGTGCCGGCCCTTACTGATGAAAAGCCCCCCTGTTTGCCTCGTTCCCTCAGCGGAAGGTGCTGAGACACCGTTTCATGGCGTCTGATGACCCTTGCAGGAACTTTTCCCAAATGGCCATTATTTATGAGCAGGACTCGAGAGCAGGCTGTTCGACTATGGAGGCCATCATAGCTGAGCCCGGTCCTGCTGCCCACACACTCATCTTCAGCCGGGGTCATTGGCCAGCAATGAGCCTTATTTTGCTCCCCCCCCCTCAACCACCACCCCCTCTCTGCCCTCCAGCCCCTCCACCCCCCCTCCAAATCCCCACTCCCCCCCAACACCACCCCCTCTCCAACCACCCCCCACAACCGACCCCCCCTCATCACCAGCCTTCCACCCCACTACCACCACACCTCCCTCCAAACTCTGCCCAGCACCACACCACCAAACCCCCACAATGACTCCCCTCCCAATAACCACACGCCCCCACCACCAACTCCCCCCAAACAACCCCCCCACCACCTCCCCTCCCGCATCCCCCTCTACCCTCCCGAGCACCACACCCACCCCCACCTCACCCCCCCACCCCACCTCCACACACACCCCCCACCCCCCCTTCCCCCCACCCCACCTCACCCCCCCCACCCCACCTCCACACACACCCCCCACCCCCACCTCACCCCTCCACCCCACCTCCACACACATCCCCCACCCCCACCTCACCCCCCCCCACCCCACCTCCGCACACCCCCCCCACCTCACTCCCTCCCCACCCCACCTCCAAACACACCCCCCACCCCCACCTCACCCCCCCACCCCACCTCCACACACCCCCACCTCACTCCCCCCCCACCCCACCTCCACACACCCCCACCTCACCCCCCCCCCCCCACTCCACCTCCACACACACCCCACCGCCCACCCTCACCAGCTCAGAGGTGTTTGGAGCCAGTAGCTGTCCCAGATGAGATTGGTTGAATCAGCACAGGTCAGGGGTCGGAGCTGGAATGCTCCAGGCTGATTGCAGCACTGGTCAATTTCTTTATCTACTAAATCACTGGCAGAAATGTTGCTCTTGGTTTTTTTTTAATCTGTCAAAATGAAAAATTGTTCATTCCTCTTAACACACGATAGCGAAACGGAGCCAGACTGCACTGAACTGTCGATTGAAAATCGACAGCGCAAAATATGTAAACACTGAGAAATATGAAGTTGTGCTGTACAAATAAATGCGGAAGATGTTTCCGCTGGTGGAGGAATCTAAAACAAGGGGGCTATGAATATAGGAAAGTCACTGATAAATCCAATGAGGAATTCAGGAGAAACTTCTTTACCAGAGAGTGGTGAGAATGTGGAAGTCGCTACAACAGGGAGTGGGTTCAGTGAATAGCACAGATGCATCTAAGGGGAAGATAGATAAACACATGAGGGAGAAATGAATAGAAGGATATGTTCATGGGGTTAGATGAAGGAGGGTGGGAGGAAAGAAACACTTGCATTTATATAGCGCCTTTCACAACCATCAAATGTCTCAAAGCACTCTACAGCCAATGAAGTACTTTTGGAGTCACTGTTGTAATGTGGGAAACACAGCAGCCAATTTGCGCACAGCAAGCTCCCACAACAGCAATGTGACAATGACCCGATAATCTATTTTTTTGTTATGTTGATTGAGGGATAAATATTGGCCCCAGGACACCAGGGCTAACTCCCCTGCTCTTCTTCGAAATAGTGCCGAAAAATAGGGATTTTTTATGTCCATCTGAAATAGTAGACGGGGCCTTAGTTTAACATCTCATCCGAAAGACGGCACCTCCGACAATGCAGCACTCCCTCAGCTCTGCACTGGGAACATCAGCCTAGATTTATAGGGCCAAGTCCCCTGGAGTGGGACTTGAACCCACAACCTTCTGATACAGAGGCAAGCGTGCTACTCACTGAGCCACAGCTGTCACGGCGAAGACTCGTGTGGAGCATTAACACCGGTAGCTGGATTTTGCCCAACTGTGGCCCACAGGACATCAGGGCTATGCATCCAAGTCGCCAACAAAGACAAAAAGACCCTCCTGCTGTGGGAGCTTGCTGTGCGCAATTTGGCTGCACCCTTTCTTACGTTGCAACAGCGACCACACTTCAAAAAGTACATCATTGGCTGTAAAGCACTTTGGGACGTCCTGAGGTGGTGAAAGGCGCTATATAAATGCAAGTTCTTTCTTCGATCTTCCCACCATTTTATCTCATTGCTTTTGCTGCCCCGACTGTCTCAAAGCAGCACAGGAGCCTGCCCCCAATAGTGGTGGCTGTTTGCACTGGTGCAATGAATGAAACGCATCCAGGCTGACACTCCAGTGCAGTGCTGAGGGAGTGCTGCAGTGTCAGAGGTGCCGTCTTGCGGATGAGACGTTAAACCGAGGCCCCGTCTGCTCTCTCAGGTGGTCGTAAAAGATCCCACGGCCACTATTTCGAAGAAGAGCAGGGGTGTTATCCCTGGTGTCCTGGCCAATATTTATCCCTCAATCAGCATAACAAAACTAGAGGATGTGGTCATTATCACATTGCTGTTTGTGGGAGCTTGCTGTGCGCAAATTGGCTGCCGCGTTTCCCACATTACAAAAGTGACTACACTCCAAAAAGTACTTCCTTGGCTGTAAAGCGCTTTGGGACGTCCTGAGGTCATGAAAGGCGCTATATAAATGCAAGTCTGTCCTTTTTCTTTGAATCTAATAAAGCTGGCATGGATTGGTTGGGCCGAATGGCCTGCTTCTCTGCTGTATATGCTATGTATATTGTATGCTAGAGTGTGCGTGCATTGTCTGAGATCGCCGTCATTCTTGGAGTCTGTGCATACTGCAGAGTGCATGTGTACATGGTCAAGCTGCAGCAATCTGTCACCTATCATGCAGGGCAAAGGTCATCCAGCGTCAAGATAGGTCAAAGTGCAATCACTGAAAAGCACCGTCAAACCTTTGCATCTCAAGTGCATTTTCAGCTCCGTGGCCTTGCCATCCCATTATTCAGCTCCCGCCCTCTCAGGGCCCGCTGTCTCAGAGTGTGTTTCCTTATAAGATACGGACTGTTATCAATCCCATATTACGTAGACTTTACAGAAACAGACCATTTGGCCCAGCTGCTCAGTGTCGGTGTTTATGCGACATACGAGCCTCCTCCCACCTCTCTTCATCAACACATCCTTCTGACCCTGTCTCCCTCACATATTTATCCAGCTTCTCCTTAAAGGCAGCTACATTATCCAGCTCAACCACTCCCTGTGGCAGCGAGTTCCACATTTCTCACCACTCTCTGGGTAAAGAAGTTTCTCCTGAATTTCCCTGTGAATGACTCACTTGTATTCACCGGTCCCTAGTTCTGGTCTTCCCCCCCCGTCTTCTCTGCCCTAGCGAACCCCTTCAACATAGGGGGTATCGATTTAAAGTCGTTGGTAGAAGGATTAGAGGGGAGATGAGGGAACGATGACTTCACCCAGAGGGTGGTGGGGGTCTGGAACTCACTGCCTGAAAGCGTGGTAGAGGCAGAAACCCTCACCGCATTTTAAAAGGGACTTGGACGTGCACCTGAAGTGCCGTAACCCACGGGGCTCGTGTGGAGCATGAACACCGGCACGCTGGATTTTGCCCAACTCTGGCCCACGGGACATCAGGGCGATGCATCCAAGTCGCCAATGAAGACAAAAAGATCCTCCAGCTGTGGGAGCTTGCTGTGCGCAATTTGGCTGCACCCTTTCTTACATTACTACAGTGACCCAGTGCTGGACTGGGTGGTTCTTTGCCGACTGGCGCAGATACAATGGCCCCCTTCTGTGTCGTAATTTTCTCCGATTCATAATCTCAGGTCAACTCCTCAGTCTTCTCTTGATGAGAGAAAGGAGCTCCCCTCCAGCAGGCTCGAGGGGCTAGATGGCCTACTCCTGTTCCTAATTCTTATCCCGCCACCCCCCCCCCCCCCAAGCCTGTGCAATCTTTCCTGACAGGTTGGAACTTGTTGAAAGTTTGCAAAAGCAATTGAGAGTTGCTTGACAGGGGCAGAGAATGTTTTCCAGTTGTCTCCGTCTCCGTTTCTCGGTGGGTAACTTTGAATTCCGCTCTTCCGGGTGCTGAATGGGGCTCGTTATGTCTGAGGTACCTGTGTGGGCGGGGCCTGCCGTCACCTGAAACAGCAGGAAGTCCTGCCTCTCTCCAGGGCCCTGACCTCCCATCCCTGCAAGATGACTGATTCATTGTGAGAGGTTACCGCCTGTCAATCACCACTGACACCGCACCTGACCCCGTATGAACTTCCAGTACCGAGGGTTTCATAAGATGATTGATTATGTTGGGATGTGCTACCTCAAAACCCTAAGAAAAAGCTCAAACATTCAAAGAAAAAATAAACTTTGGAATCCGAGTGAAATGGACTTTTATATAACTGTTTTTCTTAACATTTCTGTAGATCTCAAAATTGGTAGTTCTGGTATTTTTTGAAAGAAATGATTGATTTAACACAATTCTCACGTGCATCTGCCATCTCAAGGGGTGTGTAGCATAGTGATTCTGTTGCTGGGCTAGTAATCCAGAGGCCTGGATGAATAATCGCGAGTATGTGAATTCAAAATCCCACCCCGGTCCCTGGGGAATTTAAGTTCAGTTAATTAAATAAAAATCCGTAATAAAACACTTAAATCAAACTATTAGATTGTTGTTAAAAACCTATCTGGTTCACTAATGTCCTATAGGGGAGGAAATTTGCCGGTCTGGCCTGCATGTGACTCCAGACTCACATCAATGTGGTTGACTGTTGAATGGCCCCTCAGTTATACCAACCCGCGACAGAGAATATAATGGACTGCAGTGATTCAAGAAGGTGGTGCACCACTGCCTATTCATGGGCAACTAGGGATGGCCTTGCCAGCAATGCCCACATCCTGTGAATGAAAAAAAAAAAATTTGATAGCACAGAAGGAGGCCATTCAGCCCATCGAGCCTGTTCTCTGAAAGAGCTATAGTCCCATTCTTTATATCCTTTTACATTTTTCTTCTTTAAATATTAATCCACTTCTAATCCATTTCTAAAACCTCATGGATTCTGCTTCCACCATTTTGTGCTCCAGATTGGTTCAGGAACCTCTCTCTTTCATAAGATCATAAGAACTAGGAGCAGGAGTTGGCCATTCGTCCCCTCGAGCCTGCTCCGCCATTCAATAAGATCGCAGCTGATTTTCTACGTAAATTCCACTTTCCCGCCCGATCCCCATATTCCTTGATTCCCCTCGAGTCCAAAAATCTATCGATCTCAGCCTTGAATATACTCAACGACTGAGCATCCACAGCCCTCTGGGGCCGAGAATTCCAAAGATTCACCACCCTCTGAGTGAAGAAATTCCTCCTCATCTCAGTCTTAAAATGGCCGACCCCTTATCCTGAGACTATGCCCCCTAGTTCTAGACTCTCCAGCCAGGGGGAAACAACCTCTCAGCATCTACCCTGTCAATCCCCCTCAGAATTTTGTACGTTTCAATGAGATCACCTCTCATTCTTCTAAACTCCAGAGTGTATCGGCCTACTATGCTCAATCTCCCACTCAGGCAAAGTGCTTTTACAAGTGGCCATCAGTCCAAAACTGGACCGAGTGCAGCACACGGGTGTGCTCGTCAGTATGAGTTGGGGCATTGTCTCAGCTACTAATTGACTTAATTGAAAACCTACTGTGTGACATGGAGACAGAAGGGGAAATTTCCAAAGTGCAAGCCAGATATCTCAGGTGGACGTAAAAGGTCCCGTGGCACTATTCCGCTGAAGAGTTCTTTTCGGTGTCCTGGGCCAATAATTATCCCTCAGCCAACATCACTGAACACAGATTATCTGCTAATTTATCTCATTACTGTTTGTGGGAGCATGCCACATTTCCCTACATTACAACAGTGGCCACACTTCAAAAGTACTTCGTTGGCTGTAAAGCGCTTTGGGACATCCTGAGGTTGTGAAAGGTGCTATATAAATGCAAGCCCTTTCTTTCTTTTAAGTTTATGCCCCCTTGTTCTCGACTCCCCCCACCAGAGGAAATAGTTGCTCCTGGTCTGCAAAGCTCAGTGGATAGCACACTCGCCTCTGAGTCAGAAGGTTGTGGATTCGAGTCCCACTCCGTGGGTCTTGAGCTCATAAATCTAGGCTGACACTCCAGTGCAGTGCTGAGGGAGTGCTGCACTGTCGGAGGTGCCGTCTTTCCGATGAGACGTTAAGAACATAAGAACATAAGAATTAGGAACAGGAGTAGGCCATCTAGCCCCTCGAGCCTGCTCCGCCATTAAATAAGATCATGGCTGATCTGGCCGTGGACTCAGCTCCACTTACCCGCCCGCTCCCCGCAACGTTAAACCGAGGCCCCGTCTGCTCTCTCAGGTGTCGTAAAAAATCCCATGGCACTATTTCAGAGAACAGCAGGGGAGTTATCCCCGGTGTCCTGGCCAATATTTATCCCTCAATCAACATCACAAAACAAACAGATTATCCGGTCATTATCACGTTGCTGTTTATGGGAGCTTGCTTGTGCACAAATTGGCTGCCGCATTTCCCACATTACAACAGTGACTACACAGCAAAAGTATTTAATTGGCTGTAAAGCGCCTTGAGACGTCTGGTGGTTGTGAAAGGCGCTATATAAATGCAAGTCTTTCTTTCTTTCAATTAGATTGCCTCTTACTCGTTTATACACGAGGGAATACAAGCCTAGTCTATGCTATCTGTCCTCATAATTAAAGGAATGGGGTGGAGTCTGTGATAGAATAATGGTGGGAGAAGGCTTGATAGGTCAAATGGCCCTTTCTTACTCCATCACTTCTTATATTTTTTAACCTAGTAGAGACCGTGGCAAGGCCCCTTTAATTTGACGAAGATATTTCAGATATGATAACAAAAAGTTGCGTTGCACCAATAATTTGCCCATCTTGTCTCCTGGGACTGATGGCCCAGATAAATGGGACGATGTCTGTTTTTTTATGGACGGGCTTATTTGTACTGCCAAAATGGCCACCATGCTCCACCCTTTGTCTGTGATTGGTCCCCTTGGAGGATAAGCCACACCATGAAGTTTCACAGGAATGTGTAACTGGAACCGCCCATCCCAAGGTCTCACTGACTTTGCAAATTGTAACTCAATCCACTTTGACTTCCTGAAGTGACAGAGGACAGAGCTCCCCAGAAAGCAGTAAGGACCAGCCAAAGTGACTTACCCCAGCACAAGTGCATCCTTCTAACCCCCCCCCCCCCACGCCCCCTCCGCCCCCCCACCCACCATCAATGGGGCATTGTGTATTGTGTGCGGATTGCTAACAGGTTTATTGGGTATGAAGTTAATAGTGACAGTGTCGCGACTTCTGGATATCATCCACTCCAACGATATCCCTTGTAGGGGGTTATAAGAACGTGATCCGTCTTCCCCCACCGGTGTTTCTCCCCCTGGCCTTGCTCTCTCTCTCTCCCAGCCTCTCTCACTCACCCCCCAGTATCTCTCATTCTCCCCCAGCCTTTCTCTCCCCCCTCTCTCTCTCTCCCCTCAGCCTTTCCTCTCTCCCCCAGCCTCTCTCTCAACCCCCTTCCAGTCTATGTCTCTCTCCCCCCCACCCCCAGTCTATCTCTCTCTCTCCCTCACCCCCAGTCTCTCTCTTTCTACCCCCAGCCTCTCTCTCCCCCCGAACCCCAGTCTCTCTCTCACCACCCAGCCCCTCTCTCTCCCCCAGCCTCACTCTCTTCCCCAGCCTCTCTCCCCCCACCACTCCCCAGCCTCTCTCACTCTCCCCCAGTCTCTCTCTCTCTCTCCCCCCAGGCTCTCTCTCTCTACCCCCAGCCTCTCTCAATCCCTCCCCCCCCCACCCCACAGCCTCTCTCATTCTTCCCCCCAGGCTCTCTCTCTCTCTCCCCCCAGTCTCTCTCACCCCTCCAGCCTCTCTCTCCACCCCGGCCTCTCTTCCCCCCTCCAGCCTCTCTCCCCCCCCCACCCAGTCTCTCCCTCCACCCCAGCCTCTCTCTCTTCCACCAGTCTCTCTACACCCCCCCCCACAGCCTCTCTTTCCCCATTCCCAGTCTCTCTCCCCCCCCCAGCCTCTCTCTTCCCTCCCCCAGTCTCTCCACCCCCCAGCCTCTCTCTCCCCAGACTCTCTCACTCTCCTGCCCCACCCAGTCTTTCTCTCTCCCCCCAGTCTCTCTCCGCCCCCCCCCAGCCTCTCTCTTCCCTCCCCCAGTCTCTCTCTCCCGCCCCCCCCCTCCCCGCAGCCTCTCTCTCCCCCAGCCTCTCTCTCTCCCCCCAGCCTCTCTCTCGCTCTCAGCCCCACGCCGGCCGTTGTATGGGTGGGGGGGGCGGGGGGAGGCGGAGAGAGTCGGGGGAGGGGGCGAGGGGAGAGAGTCAGAGCCTCAGGTCCTGCTTCTCGGCACAACGTGGAGGGAATGATTCGGCCAGGAAGTGGGGGGGGGGGCGGAGCTTGACAGGGGCGGGGCTTGTCGCATGTCTGTCAAAAAAAGTGCAGTACAAATAGTCACATTGTTTTTTTATCCGGTCCCTTCTACCTAAAGACCAGCGTCGCGGGAAGGCAGAGAATAGAACCGAGAGAAAATGGATCGTGTTTTCATTATTAAAATGCATTTTGTAAAAGGTATGAAAGGAAACAGACCACATCTTTCGAATATGCCTCGTACTTACAAGGTCACCGGTTCAACTTGTAGACAAATCAAATTCCTCATGCCGATGTGGGCTTCGGGGGAATTTAGTGATTCAGGGCTGATCCAGAGATAAGAATGTCATTGCTGCAATAAATAAGCTTGTTCATTCAATTTGTGGCAATGGCTTTTCAGTCCACGTGGATGAGTAAGCCACAGACATTCAAAGACTGTCAGTTATGGTCCTTGAAGGTGTTATGTAGGCATGACTGCACTGATCCAAAGGAAATCAATCATGAAAGTACACTCACCTGTCACTATTCACAGCATTCAGCTTTGCAAGATCACAAAATCTGGGAACGTTTCTGAAGGTGAACCTGTTTTTTTTTTGGAGAATTATTACACAAGGGCACCTACCGATTAGAGCATTAAGATGTTCTTATCGACTGTAATACACAGGGGAGCTGCCCATGTCCTAACTCGCACCAAGTCCCGCTCACCCATCACCCCTGTGCTCGCTGACCTACATTGGCTCCCGGTTTAAGCAACGCCTCGATTTCAAAATTCTCATCCTTGTTTACAAGTCCCTCCATGGCCTCGCCCCCCCTCCCTATCTCTGTAATCTCCTCCAGCCCCCCACCCCCCCGAGATGCCTGCGCTCCTCTCATTCTGCCCACTTCAGCATCCCTGATTATAATTGCTCCACCAATGGCGGCCTTGCCGTCTGTTGCCTGGGCCCTAAGCTCTGGAATTCCCTGCCTAAACCTCTCTATCTCTCTACCTCTCTTTCTGTGGATCAGTGGGTTGCACTCTCACTTATGAGTCAGCAGGTTGTGGGTTCAAATCACACCCCAGGCACTTGAGCACAAAAAAAACACGGCTGACACTCCCAGTGCAGTGTTGAGGTACTATTTCGAAGAAAAGCAGGGGTGTTTTCCCTGGTGTCCTGGTCAATATTTATCCCTCAATAACAAAAAGCATATTCTCTGGTCATTATCACATTGCTGTTTGTGGGAGCTTGCTGTGTGCAAATTGGCTGCTGCGTTTCAATATGACAGTCACTACACTCCCAAAGTACTTCATTGGCTGTAAAGTGCTTTGAGACATTTGATGGTCATGAAAGGTACTATATAAATGCAAGTCTTTCTCTTTCCTCCTTCAAGACGCTCCTTACAACCTACCTCTTTGACCAAGCTTTTGGTCACCTGCCCAAATTTCTCCTTATGCAGTTTGGTGTCAACGTTTAAAAATCTCATAATACTCCTGTGAAGCATCTTGGGTCGTTTCACTACATTAAAGGCGCTATATAAATTCAAGTTGCTGTTTGAAGATTGAGGGCCTGATTTGAATGAAGGGCGGGATCGATGCGGGGTCGGAGGACGCGGGGCCGAGCTGGACGGGACGCTGTAACCCTTCGCAGCGTGAGGCTCGGGAGACTTTAGCTGCCGTCCTTCATCAGTCTCCCCACCCCGAGTCTGGCGGGCAGAGCTAGCGGGGTCTCGATTGGCCGAAGGAAGTTCCCGGCAGGTGGTTGGGATAGGTGGACTAGATGGAGCTCCCTCTTTGGAAATGTCCAACAAAAAAAAATAGAGAAACGAAACGCAAGATAAACTGAGGGCTGGAGGCATCATCATAGGCGGTCCATCGTATCGAGGATGATGCTTCCACGCCAAAAAGGGATGAGTTCACAGGTGGTTCAATGAAGGACCTAATATTCCAGGTCCCGAACTGTATATTGAAGGGTGGAAGATGCCTGTGCGTGGATTTTTTTAACATGGGTTGACCGTTGCACACCAGCCACCACACGGGCTTAACAGAGCTCGGTCTTGGTCCAGTGGCAATGGTTAACCAGGACAACTGGAGACCAGCTCTGCTGCACGGGCCTAGTGCGCACACATATCGCCGTGTGGGCTGGCCCGTGCTGCCCCTGGGCCCTCGCCTCGTCTGGGCCCCGAACTCACGCCTCTCCTGGGCCCCGATCGCGTCCCTCCACAGTCTCTCGCCGCTCCTTCGCCCCGACCATCGCCGCTCCTGCTGTACCTGCCCCATGCTCCAATCACCGACCTGGACCTTGGTGACATCACTCTTCGCTGCCGTCGCCCTCCTGCACCAGCTCGCGCTGCTCCCTGGAGCAGTACACCTCCACGCTGTCCAGGGGCCGCTCACTGCTCCTTTGATGGCCCCGACCTGCCGCTCTTTCGTGTACCTTGTCCGAGAGTGCAAGGGAAGACCTAGAGTAGGGTGGGAGAGTGGAGAAAGCCAGCGGTTGGACACTGACCACATCTTGAGCTCGGCAGCTGTGGGGACCTAATCGTAACTGGTTCCATTCCCAGATAAGTAGCTGTGGCGACCTATAAGAACATAAGAAATAGGAGCAGGAGTAGGCCATACGGCCCCTCGAGCCTGTTCCGCCATTTAATACGATCATGGCTGATCTGATCATGGACTCAGGTCCACTTCCCTGCCCGCTCCCCATAACCCCTTATTCCCTTATCGGTTAAGAAACTGTCTATTTCTGTCTTAAATTTATTCAATGTCTCTGCTTCCACAGCTCTCTGAGGCAGCGAATTTCACAGATTTACAACCTTCTGAGAGAAGAAATTCCTCCTCATCTCTGTTTTAAATGGACGGCCCCTTATTCTAAGATCATGCCCCTAGTTCTCATCTCCCCTATCAGTGGAAACATCCTCTCTGCATCCACCTTGTCAAGCCCCCTCATAATCTTACATGTTTTGACCCTTCTGATCTGGCTGCTAAAGAGGTGCGGCAATTTCTACATTTAGAAACCCTCCCAACCATTCCTCGGGTGTGGTGCACATTGGGAGCAACAGAGCACGCTGGTGGGTTATGGAAAGGTTGTCGTGTCACATCAGGGTTTTATCCGACGCGGTTCATTTGCAGGCGTGCCTGGTGTGTGATAGTTGATGCCTCTCTGCTGCTCTCTGCTCCTTTGAGACGCTCCTTAAAACTGACCTCTTTGACCAAACTTTGGGTCACCCGGCCTGATATCTCCTTGTGTGGCTGGGTGTCGAACTTTGTCTGGTTTACACCTCCTGCGAAACACCTCGGGGCGTTTACCCATTTCAAGGCCAAGAACCAGGGGACACGGATTTAAGGGGATTGGCAAAAGAACCAAAGGCGATACGAGGAAAAACATTTTTATCGCAGCGAGTGGTTAGGGCCTGAAAGGGCGGTGGAAGCAGACTCAATCGCAGCTTTCAAAAGGGAGTTGGATTTGTACCGGATGGAAAAAAAAATTGCAGGGGCTCCGGGGAAAGGGCGGGGGAGTGGGACTGTCTGAGCTGCTCTTGCAGAGAGCCGGCACGGGCTCGACGGGCCGAATGGCCTCCTTCTGTGCTGTCATCATCATCATCATAGGCAGTCCCTCGCAATCGAGGAAGACTTGCTTCCACTATAAAAGTGAGTTCTCAGGTGACTGAACAGTCCAATACGGGAATTACAGCAGGTGGGACAGACAGTGGTCAAAGGAAAGGGTGGGTGGGGAGTCTGGTTTGCCGCACGCTCCTTCCGCTGCCTGCACTTGATTTCTGCATGCTCTCGGCGACGAGACTCGAGGTGCTCAGCGCCCTCCCGGATGCTCTTCCTCCGCTTAGGACGACCTTGGGCCAGGGACTCCCAGGTGTCGAAGGGGATTTCGCATTTTATCAAGGAGGCTTTGATGGTGTCCTTGAAATGCTTCCTCTCCCCACCTGGGCATCACTTGCTGTGTAGGAGTTCCGAGTAGAGCGCTTGCTTTGGGAGTCTTGTGCCGGGCATGCGGACAACATGGCCCGCTGTAACCATTTGATGATCCTATGATTCTAAAGGTGCCTATATAAATGCTAGTTATTGTTGTCTCCGCACTAGTCAGTGGCTTAAAGTAAAGGATGAACTGACGGCGGTCTTTGAACAGCAGGTAGTTTGGTTAACCTCTAAATCAACGGTCCCAGGTCAAGCATTCGGGCTTTGCTGAATTATTCAGTTTCAGAACCTTTTTGATAAATTTGGGGCCAGCCTATCCGGACCAGGCATTTCTCTGTTGGCACGGTGGGAGACTGTGGGTTTTGTGATGTGGTTCAACACTGTGCAAGACAAGGAAGTGACTGCTTGTTTAAAGGGAGCCTCCGAATCATAAAGGGGAAGTCGGGAATAACCCGTAGATGCTTCGCCGGTGTGCTTGCTGCGATGGGAGCTTGCGGGCCAGGGTCCGTGGCTTGGGTCACAGCCCGCAACCGGCGGACATCACCCCGAACGGTGCCTCCGATTTCCCACCAACACGGCTCCAGCCTGATCGGTGCTCAGTGCCACTTTTCATCAGGCACTCGTGGTGTAAATTGTAAGTGAGATCACTTTCCTTTGCCAGCAATGAAGTTCTGAAGCAATGAACAGCACTGAGTATTTGGTGCAATCCGAAAGCAAGCATTTGCAATGCAGGGAACTTCTCCTTCACAGGCCGTCCCCTCGGAGTCGAGGATGACTTGCTTCCACACCAACACGAGTTCTCAGGTGACTGATGAGACCAATGCGGGACCCACAGTCTCTGTCACAGGTGGGGCAGACGGTGGTTGGAGGGAACGGGTGGGTGGGGGGGGCTTGATTTGCCGTGCGCTCCTTCCGCTGTTTGCGCTCGGCTCCCGCGTGCTCCCGGCGAAGGGACTCGAGATGTTCGGCGCCTTCCCGGATGCTTCTCCTCCACTTTGGGCCGGTCTTGGGCCAGGGATTCAGTGGGGGTGTAACTTTTTTTTCAGGGAGGAAGCTACCCGGTCCGAGGACAGTCACGGTAGGAACAATTGTGCTTAATTATAGGAATTGATTCATTAGTCATAGTTTAAAGCTGATTATTCGGATGAGCGTGGTGCTTATTGTGTTGTCTATAATCGGGCACCATTACAACAATTTTAATACCATGGTCATGTGACGCAGTTCTTGTATCGTGATTGGGCAATGGGGTACCAGCGTTACGCTGTATGAAGATGTGGGTATATAAAATAAAGAAAGACTTGCATTTATATAGCACCTTTCACCATCAGCGGGCGTCCCAAAAGCGCATTTCAGCCAATGAAGTACTTTTTTGAAATGTAGTCATTGTTGTAATGTAGGCAACGCGGCAGCCAACTTGCGCACAGCAAGCTCCCACAAACAGCAATGTGACAATGACCAGATAATCTGTTTTTTTAATGATGTTGATTGAGAGATAAATATTGGCCCAGGACACCAGGAAGAACTCCCCTGCTCGTCTTCCAAATAGTGCCATGAGATCTTTTAGTTCCACCTGAGAAAGTAGATGTGGCCTCGGTTTAACGTCTCATCCAAAAGACGGCACCTCCGACAGTGCAGCGCTCCCTCAGCATTGCACTGGGAGTGTCAGCCTGGATTTTTGTGCTCAAAGTCTCTGGAGTGGGCTTTGAACCAACACCCTTCTGACTCAGAGAAGAGTGTGCTGCTCACTGAGCCACGGCTGACAAATAGCAGGATGTCAGTCGTATGACATTAGTGGTCTGTTGTGATTGGCTGATGTTTCTACTGGACGTGATAGTCCAGTCCCAAAGTCACATCTGGGGCAATCTAGGTGTGGGCCGTCATTGGGCCAACGGTTCCCATCGGCTCATCTGATGGTGCAATGGGTACACTTGCTTCCAGGTAAAGGAAGGCCTGAAATCCCACCTGACAAGACATTGAGGTTGTGCAATACAGGTTGAACCGCCCTTATCTAGAACCCTCGGGACCTGGCCTGTTCCGGATAAGGGATTTCTTTCCGGGCGAAGGGTGGTCACGTTAAATTGGATGGTACAGGTCCTGAGCAAGGGGATTTCGGGACTGGCTAGCTTGGGGCTGGGAGTGTGGCAAAGAGATCATGGGGGCGGTGGGGGGGGGGGGGGGTGTTTGGGGAGGTGGCGTTGTGGATCGCGGGGTCAGGCCAGCGATTACGGGAGTCGGCAGCGAGGAAGGGCTTCAATTTGTTCATGTCGGAATTCTCCGCATGCGCCACCCGGTGGCCGTGAATGGTTCTGGACAAGAGGTGGTTCTGGATAAGGGAGTTCTGCATAAGGGAGGTTCAACCTGTATCATCTAGAGCTGGAATTGAGGCCTTGGGTAAGGAGATCCTGGTGGGAGCTGAGCATGGTGTGGATGTGAGGAGGCTGCGTGACTGAGGATTGTGAGAACAGGAGAACAAGACACTGATTGGTGTATTTTCCCCACTGGCTGTTTCCAGAAATAAAAACTGGGATGAGGATAATTGATCCCCCCACCCACTTTTGAAACTTCCACCAGGCAACCCGATAAGAGGTCTTCAGGATTGCGAAGGTTTACGATAAGGTCATACAGTGACAGATTACTTCCACTGCCACGTAAGGCATTAATGACAGGGCACGAATTTAAGATCGTCGCAAAAAGAGTTAAAGGGGATGTTTGGACCAAGACCAGTTACACAGAGAGTGGTTGGAGTGTGGAATTCACAGAATCATAGAATGGTTACAGCACGTCGAGCACATACTGACTCTAAGCTAGTCCCACTCCCCCGCCCTTTCCCCTGCAATTATTTTTCCTTCAGATACTTACCTAACTCCCTTTTGAAAGCCACAATTGGGTTCTTTTGCTAATCACCTTAAATCTGTTGTCCTCTGATTCTCGACCCTTCTGCCAAGGGGAACAGTTTCTCTCTGGCTACTCTGTCCAGAGCCCCCATGGTTTTGAACACCTCTGTCACATGCCACAAACCATCAGTGTCCACCATATGCTTTTCAAAAGGAAAGTAGATCGTTCCATGGAATAGAGGAACATCAGCAAATATAGGCAGGAGAAGGTGGAGAGAAACATCACCATGGACCTGATCTGCTGAACGATTAGTTTCTGTGCTGTAACAGTCCACAATCATATTGTGTAAGAATTCGATCAGGGTGACTGTTCCCATCTCTCACAACTCATCGTTGTTTTAGATCACAGAATCATAGACTGTTACAGCCCAGGAAGAGGCCATTCGGACCATCATGCCTGTGCTGGCTCTTTGAAAGAGCGATCCACCCCACCACTCCTTCCCTGAAAATTATTCCTTTTCAAGTATTTATCCAATTCACTCTTGAAAGGTAAGACCGTAAGAAATAGGAGCAGGAGTCGGCCACCTGGCCCCTCGAGCCTGTTCCGCCATTCAATACGATCATGGCTGATCCGATTTTAGCCTCAACTCCACTTCCCTGCCTGCTCCCCATAACCAAGGTTCACTGGGTTGATTCCGGAGATGAGGGGGTTTACTTATGAGGAAAGGTTGAGTAGGTTGGGCCTATGCATATTGGCGTTCAAAAGAATGAGAGGTGCTATTACTGAAACATAAGATAGTGAGGGCGCTCGACAAGGTGGATGCAGAGAGGATATTTCCACTCAGAGGGGAAACTAAAACTAGGGGACATAGTTTCAGAATAAGAGGCTGCCCATTTAAAACAGAGATGAGGAATTTCTTCTCTCAGAGGGTTGTAAATCTATGAAATTCTCTGCCCCAGAGAGCTGTGGAGCTGAGTCATTGAATATATTTAAGACGGAGATAGACAGATTTTTGAGCGATAAGGGAGTACAGGGTTATGGGGAGCAGGCAGGGAAGTGGCGCTGAGCCCATGATCAGATCAGCCATGATTTGGCAAGCAGGCTCGGGGGGCTAAATGGCCTACTCCTGCTCCTATTTCTTATGTTCTTATGTTCTTAACCTTGACACCCCTATAGTTCAAAAATCGGTCTATCTCTGCTTTGAATATATTCAATTGAATCTGCTTCCACCACCTTTACAGGCAGTGGAATCCAACTGGTAACAATTTGTTGCGCAAAAACAATGTCTCCTCATTTTTGTGCTATTTGTGTTACTTTCTCCAAAATATTGCAAAGCCTGCATTTGCCTATCTACATAAGAACATAAGAACATAAGAGATAGGAGCAGGAGTAGGCCATACAGCCCCTCGAGCCTGCTCCGCCATTCAATAAGATCATGGCTGATCTGATCATGGACTCAGCTCCACTTCCCCACCCGCTCCCCATAACCCCTTATCCCCTTATCGTTTAAGAAACTGTCTATTTCAGTCTTAAATTTATTCAATGTCCCAGTTTCCACAGCTCTCTGAGGCAGCGAATTATACAGATTAACAACCCTCTGAGAGAAGAGATTTCTCCTTATCTCTGCTTTAAATGTGCGGCCCCTTATTCTAAGATCATGCCCTCTAGTTCTAGTCTCCCCCATCAGTGGAAACATCCTCTCTGCATCCACCTTGTCAAGCCCCCTCATAATCTTAAAATTTCGATACGATCACCTCTCATTTTTCTGAATTCCAATGAGTAGAGGCCCAACCTACTCAACCTTTCCTCATAAGTCAACCCCTTCATCCCCGGAATCAACCTAGTGAACCTTCTCTGAACTGCCTCCAAAGCAAGTATATCCTTTCATAAATATGGAAACCAAAACTGCACGCAGTATTCCAGGTGTGGCCTCACTAATACCTTATATATCTATAGCAAGACTTCCCTGCTTTTGTACTCCATCCCCTTTGCAATGAAGGCCAAGATACCATTGGCCTTCCTGATCACTTGCTGTACCTGTATACTATCCTTTTGCGTTTCATGCACAAGTAACCCCAGGTCCCGCTGTGCTGTGGCACTTTGCAATCTTTCTCCATTTAAATAATAACTTGCTCTTTGATTCTTTTTCTGCCAAAGTGCATCACCTCACACTTTCCAACATTATACTCCATCTGCCAAATTTTTGCCCACTCACTTAGCCTGTCTATGTCCTTTTGCAGATTTTGCGTGTCCTCCTCACGCATTGCTTTTCCTCCCATCTTTGTATCATCAGCAAACTTGGCTACGTTATACTCAGTCCCTTCTTCCAAGTCGTTAACATAGATTGTAAATAGTTGGGGTCCCAACACTGATCCCTGCGGCACCCCACTGGTTACTGGTTGCCAACCAGAGAATGAATCATTTATCCCGACTCTCTGTTCTCTGTTAGTTAGCCAATCCTCTATCTGTGCTAATATATTACCCCCAACCCCGTGAATTTTTATCTTGTGCAGTAACCTTTTATGTGGCACCTTGTCAAATGCCTTCTGGAAGTCCAAATACACCACATCCACTGGTTCCCCTTTATCCACCCTGCTCATTACATCCTCAAAGAACTCCAGCAAATTTGTCAAACATGACTTCCCCTTCATAAATCCATGCTGACTCTGCCTGACCGAACTTTGCTTTTCCAAATGTCCTGCTACTGCTTCTTTAATAATGGGCTCCAACATTTCCCCAACCACAGATGTTAGGCTAACTGGTCTATAGTTTCCTGCTTTTTGTCTGCCTCCTTTTTTAAATAGGGGCATTAGATTTGCAGTTTTCCAATCCAGAATCCAGGGAATTTTGGTAAATTACAACCAATGCATCCACAATGCATCTACCTGCTTGCTTAGTGGTAGCTGTGGCTCAGTGGGCAGAGCTTTCGCCTCTGAGTCAGAAGGGTGTCGGTTCACGTCCCACTCCAGGGACTTAAGCACAAAAAATCTAGGCTGGCACTCCCAGTGCAGTGCTGAGCAAGTGCCACACTGTCAGAGGTGCTGTCTTTTGGATGAGATGTTAAACCGAGGCCCCGTCTGCTTTCTCAGGTGGACGTAAAAGATCCATTGACACTATATTGAAGAAAGGCAGGGGAGTTATCCCCGGTGTCCTGGTCAATATTTAACCTTCAATCAACATAACAAAAACAGATTATCTGCATCATTATCTCATTGCTGTTTGTGGGAGCTTGCTGTGCACAAATTGGCTGCCACGTTTCCTGCATTACAGCAGTGATTGCACTCCAAAAATACTTCATTGGCTGGAAAGCAATTTTAGAAGTCCGGTGGTTGTGAAAGGCGCTATATAAATGTAAGTTTTTCTTTTTACCTAACCTCACTGGCCTCTTCTTTGCTGTTCCAATAAATGAAGCATTTAAAGCTTCGCTTTGTAGCATGTCGGAGTCGTGGTCTTCAATCTAATTGTGATTTTACCCGTGCGAGCTTTGCCACCGATGTTCCCCTCCACCGCCCCCCCGCCCCGCCTCCCGCCCTACGGATGACTAGAGCTCGGCAAGTAGATGGAAGGACTCAGACTCCATCCTTAACGGACCCTAATTATAGCCCTTGGATGTCACGGCTGAACTGCTGTCTCTCGCCTGCTCCAGTGCACTGGAGGCACCGTGGTCATTCTGCACGCTGCTTTGCCCAGCAGGCAAAAAGAAACTATGCCATTGTCTGGGGAGAGTTGTCAAAGGTAGGGTTAATGGTAATTATCTTCACTGACGTGCTTTAATACAAGATGGGTGGGTCCCACTGCGTTACAGAACAGGTCGAAAACCACCACTGCTCCTCACAGCAGACAGCCAAGATGTGGCCTCATGTGTGGGCTTGACATGACACAAAGGGCTCTTTGTTAGTCTCCCTTTTTTTTGTTGCTGTTGTCGTAAAGAGAGCGCGCCGTGCCCCTAATGATTGCGTCTGCTTTTTTGTGCATTGACGATAATAGATACCTATCTGATGCGCTCTCAAACCAGACAAATTTGCGTTTTCTCTGACGGGGCTGAAACCTTTGTTGCATTCTGCAGCGTTGCGATGAGACGTGCAGCGAAAAGGTTTCAGGTTCTCCTGTTCTTTACTTCTCGAAAGGAATGTAACCCAAAGGGCCCTTTGGACGTCGCTCCTTCCCTTCCTTGAGTGAAGCGCATGGACTCTGAGGGTGGTAATGTTAAACGGCTCGTAGCTAATTCAGGCACAGTACTTTCACATAGAGACCATAGAGGGCTTGGCTCGGCTGAGGAATTTGGCTGAAGGACTGGTATGAAAGCAACAACAACAACTTGTATTTACATAGCGCCTTTAACGTAGTGAAACCTCCCAAGGCGCTTCACAGGAGTATTATACAATAAGAATTTGACACCGAGCCACATAAGTAGAAATTAGCGCAGATGACCAAAGCTTGCTCAAAGAGGTAGGTTTTAAGGAGCGTCTTGAAGGAGGAAGGAGAGGTAGAGAGGCGGAGAGGTTTAGGCAGGGAGTTCCAGAGCTTGGGGCCCAGGCAAAAGAAGGCACGGCCACCAATGGTGGAGCGATTATAATCAGGGATGCTCAGGAGGGCAGAATTAGAGGAGCGCAGACATCTCGGGAGGGTTGTGGGGCTGGAGGAGATTACAGAGATAGGGAGGGGCGAGGCCATGGAGGGATTTGTAAACAAGAACGAGAATTTTGAAATCGAGGTGTTGCTCAACCAGGAGCCAATGTAGGTCAGCGAGCACAGGGGGTGATGGGTGAGCGGGACTTGGTGCGAGTTAGGACACGGGCAGTCGAATTTTGGATCACCTCTAGTTTACGTAGGGTAGAATGTGGGAGACCAGCCAGGAGTGCGTTGGAATAGTCAAGTCTAGAGGTAACAAAGGCATGGATGAGGGTCTCAGCAGCGGCTGAGCTGAGGCAAGGGCGGAGGCAAATGATGTTACGGATGTGGAAATAGGCGGATATGCGGATATGTGGTCGAAAGCTCATTTCAGGGTCAAATATGACACCAAGGTTGCGAACAGTCTGGTTCAGCCTCAGACAGAAGGTGGGGAGAGGGATGGAGTCAGTGGCTGGGGAACGGAGTTTGTGGCGGGGACCGAAAGTCAATGGGTCCTAAAAACTGACCTCTTTGACCCAGCTTTTGCTCCTAAATATCCCCTGGTGCAGCCCAGAGTCAAATTTTGTTTGCGATCGTCGCCCCTGCCAAGCGTCTTGGTGACGTTTTAACTACGTTGAAGGCGCTATATAGATGCAAGCTGTTATTGTTGCTGACTGGTGTTTGCTGCCGAGTGTCTCTCGGTTTGGCAATCAGAACGCGCTGTGCCTGCTGCGTTCCTGCCTTTCCTTCTGCCGGAACCTTCCGCGCCACTCAACAGAGAGCGCATTCTGAGTGTCGCAGCTGTGGGAGTGCAAACCGGGCCTTGCGGGCTGTGAGGCCTTTGTTTCCCGCCCCTATGCAGGAAGTGTCCTCTATTGTTGCGCGTGACTCTGAGCACGCAGCAACACAGCCTGAAGTATTTAAGAAGCAATACCACCGCCTGATCCGCAGCTTTCAGTCAGATTGACAAGCACATTACTATTTTTCAAGCCTTCTAATAACCTCCGAGGGTTGGATCCTGCACAACGCGCCAGCCTGCCGAAAGCGGCCTTGGCTTCAAAGAGAATTTCTTTGAATAGAGAGGAAAAAAAACAACCCGCTGCCCATATTTGTTTAAAATGTCCCGGCTTGTTTTGGGTTTCCGAAAGCCAGGTGATCAGAGGTAAAAATGAATCCCAGCCTTTATGTCAGGGTATCTCATCACTTTACAAGTCTGGATGAACCGGCTTCGTACCGTTTAATCCCAGCTCCGACTGTACTGCACTCCCTCGAAATGGTCCACAGCGATCCAAGTGGGCAGCTGCCTTAAGAAACGGGAACAAAGTTCCTCTGAAGGTTCAGCTGGTACAGGTGGCGTGTAAAACAGCTTGCATTTATATAGCGCCTTTAAGACGCTGCTTAAAACCTGCCTCTTTGACCAAGCTTTTGGTTGCCTGTCCAAAATATCTCCTTATGTAGCTCGGTGTGAAATTATGTTTGTGATAATTGCTCCTGTGAAGCGCATTGTGACATTTTACTACGTTTACGGAGCTATATAAATACAAGTTGTTGTTGTAAGAACATAAGAAATAGGAGCAGGAGTAGGCCATTCAATAAGATCATGGCTGATCCGATCATGGACTCAGCTCCACTTCCCCGCCCGCTCCCCATAACCCCTTATCCCCTTATCATTTAAGAAACTGTCTATTTCTTTCTTAAATTTATTCAATGTCCCAGTTTCCACAACTCTCTGAGGCAGCGAATTCCACAGATTTACAACCCTCTGAGAGAAGAAATTTCTCCTCATCTCCATCTTAAATGGGCGGCTCCTTATTCTAAGATTATGCCCTCTAGTTCTAGTCTCCCCCATCAGTGGAAACATCCTCTCTGCATCCACCTTGTCAAACCCCCTCATAATCTTATACGTTTCGATAAGATCACCTCTTGTTCTTCTGAATTCCAATGAGTAGAGTTCCAACCTGCTCAACCTTTCCTCATAAGTCAACCCCCTCATCTCCGGAATCAACTGAGTGAACCTTCTCTGAACTGCCTCCAAAGCAAGTATATCCTTTCGTAAATATGGAAACCAAAACTGCACGCAGTACTCCAGGTGTGGCCTCACCAATACCCTGTATATCTGCAGCAAGACTTCCCTGCTTTTAAACTCCATCCCCTTTGCAATGAAGGCCAAGATTCCATTGACCTTCCTGATCACTTGCTGTACCTGCATACTATCCTTTTGTGTTTCGTGAACATAAGAACATAAGAATTAGGAACAGGAGTAGGCCATCTAGCCCCTCGAGCCTGCTCTGCCATTCAAAACCAGGACTGTTGTTGTTAAAGGTGCTATATAAATGCAAGTTGTTGTTCTTTAATTCTGCTATAAATGATCCCATGTGAAGATCCTTGGGGACATTTTAATTACGTCACAGGAGCGATTATCAAACAGAATTTGACACCGAGCCACAGAAAGTGACATTGGAACAGGTGACCATTAGCTTTGGTCCAAGAGGTCATTTTTAAGGAGAGTCTTAAAGGAGGAAAGAGAGGCGGGGAGGTTTAGGAAGGGAATTCCAGAGCTTGGGGGCCCAGGCAGCAGAAGGCACGGACGCCAATGGTGGAACGATGGATATTGGTGATGCCAGAATTGGAAGAATGCAGAGTTCTGGGAGGGTTGTCGGGCTGAAGGAGGTAACAGAGATGGGGAGGGGGGCGAGGCTGTGGAGATGAGGAGGTGGCATGTTCTGTGCTGAGTTAGCTGTTCTTGGTGAGAGGAAAGTGGGGTTGCTAGGTGCCGGCTCCTGATCACCACTCGGCAACTGCTAGGGACAGGATTGGGCTCGACTGTACTGCTCCCCTACAATCAAACATCCTGGAAACATTCAAGCACTGAACTTAACTGCCCGGCGTGGATGGGACTTCACTGATGGGTTAAAATCGTGCGGGGTGTAAATCGGGAGACCAACCCAGACCCGTCCCATTTCACACCGGACGAGTTAGGTTAAAATCTGGGCTTTACTGTTCACAGGAAGAATAGACTCCCCTGGCTGGGAAGGCTAGAACCAGAGGTCAAGTCCCACTCCAAGCAATTGAGCGCAATAAACCTAGTGCAGTACTGAGGGAGTGCTGCACTGTCGGAGGGGCAGTACTGAGGGAGTGCTGCACTGTCGGAGGGGCAGTACTGAGGGAGTGCTGCACTGTCGGAGGGGCAGTACTGAGGGAGTGCTGCACTGTCGGAGGGGCAGTACTGAGGGAGTGCTGCACTGTCGGAGGGACAGTGCTGAGGGAGTGCTGCACTGTTGGAGGGACAGTGCTGAGGGAGTGCTGCACTGTTGGAGGGACAGTGCTGAGGGAGTGCTGCACTGTCAGAGGGACAGTACTGAGGGAATGCTGCACTGTCAGAGGGACAGTACTGAGGGAGTGCTGCACTGTCGGAGGGACAGTACTGAGGGAGCGCTGCACTGTCGGAGGGACAGTACTGAGGGAGTGCTGCACTGTCGGAGGGACAGTACTGAGGGAGCGCTGCACTGTCGGAGGGACAGTACTGAGGGAGTGCTGCACTGTCAGAGGGACAGTACTGAGGGAGTGCTGCACTGTCGGAGGGGCAGTACTGAGGGAGTGCTGCATTGTTGGAGGGACAGTACTGAGGGAGTGCTGCATTGTCGGAGGGACAGTACTGAGGGAGTGCTGCACTGTCAGAGGGGCAGTACTGAGGGAGTGCTGCACTGTCGGAGGTGCTATTTTTCAGAAAAACCATTAATCTGAGGTCCAGTCTGCCAACTTAGGTGGACATAAAGGATACCTATTTGAACAAAATAACGTGTATTTATATAGCGCCTTTTACATAGTGAAATGTTCCAAGGCACTTCATAGGAGTGTTATACAATAAAATTTGACACCGAGCCACATAAGTAGAAATTCGGGCAGGTGTCCAAAAGCTTGGGCAAAGAGGTAGGTTTTAAGGAGCGTCTTGAATAAGGTAGAGAGGTGGAGAGGTTTAGGGAGGGAGTGCCAGAGCTTGGGGCCCAGGTAACAGAAGGCACAGCCACCAATGGTTGAGCGATTATAATCAGGGATGCTCAAGAGGGCAGAATTAGAGGAGCGCAGAGATCTCGGGGGGTTGTGGGGCTGGAGGAGATTACAGAGATAGGGAGGGGCGAGGCCATGGAGGAATTTCAAAACAAGGATGAGAATTTTGAAATCGGGGCGGTGCTTAACCGGAAGCCAATGTAGGTCAGTGAGCACAGGGGGTGATGGGTGAGCGGGACTTGGTGTGAGTTAGGATACGGGCAGCCGAGTTTTGGATCACCTCCAGTTTACGTAGGATAGAATGTGGGAGGCCAGCCAGGAGTGCATTGGAATAATCAAGTCTAGAGGCAACAAAGGCATGGATGAGGATTTCAGCAGCAGATGAGCTGAGGCAGGGGCAGAGACGGGCGATGTTAAAGAGGTGGAAATAGGCGGTCTTAGTTATGGTGCGGATATGTGGTCGAAATCTCATTTCAGGGTCAAATATGACACCAAGGTTGTGAACAGTCTGGTTCAGCCTCAGACAGGAGCTGGAGAGAGGGATGGAGCCAGTGGCTACGGAACAGAGTTTGTGCCGGGGACCGAAAGCAGTGGCTTTGGTCTTCCCAATATTCATTTGGAGAAAATTTCTGCTGATCCAGAACCTAATGTCAAGCAATCTGACAATTTAGAGACTGTGGAGGGTTCGAGAGAAGTGGTGGAGGTAAGAAGTGGTAAACGGGTCCTTTTCAGAATGGCAGGCAGTGACCAATGGGGTGCCGCAGGGTTCAGTGCTGGGACCCAGCTATTTACAATATACATCAATGATTTAAATGAAGGATTTGAGTGTAATATCTCCAAGTTTGCAGACAACACTAAGGTGGGTAGTGGTGTGAGCTGTGAGGAGGATGCTAAGAGGCTGCAGGGTGACTTGGACAGGTTAGGTGAGTGGGCAAATGCATGGCAGATGCTGTATAATGTGGATAAATGTGAGGTTATCCACTTTGGTGACAAAACAGGAAGACAGAATATTATCTGAATGGTGACAGATTAGGAAAAGTGGAGGTGCAACTGGACCTGGGTGTCATGGTACATCAGTCATTGAAGTTTGGCATGCAGGTACAGCAGGCAATGAAGAAGGCAAATGGTATGTTGGCCTTCATAGCGAGGGGATTTGAGTATAGGAGCAGAGAGGTCTTACTGCAGTTGTACAGAGCCTTGGTGAGGCCACACCTGGGATATTGTGTTCAGTTTTGGTCTCCTAATCTGAGGAAGGACATTCTTGCTATTGAGGGAGTACAGCGAAGGTTCACCAGACTGATTCCCGGGATGACAGAACTGACATATGAGGAGAGACTGGATCAACTGGGCTTGTATCCACTGGAGTTTAGAAGAATGAGAGGGGATCTCATAGAAACATATAAAATTCTGACGGGATTGGACAGATTAGAGGCAGGAAGAATGTTCCCAATGCTGGGGAGTTCCAGAACCAGGGGCCACAGTCTAAGAATAAGGGTAAGCCATTTAGGACCGAGATGAGGAGAAACTTCTTCACTCAGAGAGTGGTTAACCTGTGGAATTCTCTACCACAGAAAGTTGTTGAGGCCAGTTCGTTAGATATATTCAAAAGGGAGTTAGATGTGGCCCTTACGGCCAAAGGGATCAAGGGGTATGGAGAGAAAGCAGGAATGGGGTACTGAGGTGAATGATCAGCCATGATCTTATTGAATGGTGGTGCAGGCTCGAGGGGCCGAATGGCCTACTCCTGCACCTAATTTCTATGTTTCTATGAGATAGAGCTGGGTACATGTGGAAACTGACGCTGTGTTTCCGGATGATGTCCGGATGAAGGACACGGAAATGTGAAGTTTATACACTTTGGTAGGAAAAATAGAAAAGCAGAGTATTATTTAAACGGTGAGAGATTGTGAAATGTTGGTGTTCAGAGGGACCTGGGTGTCCTTGTACACAAATCACTGAAAATTAACATGCAGGTACAGCAAGCAATTAGAAAACCAAATGGTATGTTGGCCTTTATTACAAGAGGATTTGAGTTCAAGAGTAAAGACGTTTTAGTGCAATTATATAGGGCTCTGGTGAGGCCACACCTGGAGTATTGTGTACAGTTTTAGTCTCCTTACCTAAGGAAGGATATACTTGCCATACAGGGAGTGCACCGAAGGTTCACCAGACTGATTCCTGGGATGGGGGGATTGTCCTATGAGGAGAGATTGAGCAGACTAGGCCTATATTCTCAAGAGTTTAAAAGAATGAGATGTGATCTCATTGAAACATATAAAATTCTTACAGGGCTTGACAGGGTAGATGCAGGGAGGATGTTTCCCCTGACTGGGGTGTCTAGAACCAGGGTTCACAGTCTCAGGATAAGGGGTCAGCCATTTAGGACTGAGATGAAGAGAAACTTTTTTAGTGGTGGTGAATCTTTGGAATTCACTACCCCAGAGGGCTGTGGAGGCTCAGTCTTTGAGTATATTCAAGACAAGGATCGATAGATTTTTGGATATTAAGGGAATCAAGGGATATGGGGATTGGGCGGGAAAGTGGAGTTGAGGTAGAAGATCAGCCATGATCTTATTGAATGGCAGAGCAGGCTCGAGGGGCTGAATGGCCTACTCCTGCTCCTAATTCTTATGTTTTAATGTTCTTAATTCTCTCGATATCCTAACCGAGATTTATCCCTCAACGAATTCCAGTAAAACTGATTAGCTGGTCATATATTGCGCTGTTGTTTGTGGGAGCTTGCTGTGTACAAATTGGCTGCTGCATTTGCCAAGACATTATAAGGTACTTCATTGGCTGTGAAGCGCGTTGGGAGGAACTGAGGATGTGATCGGTGCTTTGTAAATGCAAGCTCGTTCTTTCAAAGGCACCACTTGGTGTAATGCAAAACCATCCAAACTGTAAAAAGGGAAGAGAGATTTGCATTTAAAAAGTGCCTTTCATGACTACCGGACGTCCCAAAGCACTTTACAGCCAATGAAGTACTTTTGGAGTGTAATCACTGTTGTAATGTGGGAAACACGGCAGCACATCATTGGCTGTAAAGCGCTTTGGGATGTCCGGTGGTCGTGAAAGGCACTATATAAATGCAAGTCTCTCTTCCCTTTTCACGACCTGGATGGTGCCTTTAAAAGAACGAGGTTGCATTTACATAGCAACTGTTAGATCCTCAATTTGCACACAGCAAGCTCCCACAAACAGCAATGTGATAATGACCAGGTAATCTGTTTTTGTTATGTTGATTGAGGGATAAATATTGGCCAGGATATTAGATAGAGATCGATTGCTATGATTGGTCAACATCTCCGTTATTGTTGTATTGCGACTGCCAGGATGGTGGGAGGCGAACGCGATGGGCCTGGGTCTTTATTCATCCAGCAATACCTTTGTTCCGATGTTAAGGAAGAAATGCATTATTGAAAAATAACAATTGCAAGTGTACCAAAATCGTTTTTCCAGGATTTGAAGGTGAAGTTTGTTGAGAGTGCTAGTGATTATCATCATAATCAAAGGCAGTTCCTCGGAATCGAGTGAGTCTTGCTTCCACTCTAAAAGTGAGTTCTCAGGTGACTGAACAGTCCAATACGGAATTACGGTCTCTGTCACAGGTGGGACAGACAGTGGTTGAAGGAAAGGGTGGGTGGGACAGGTTTGCCGCACTTTCCTTCCGCTGCCTGCGCTTGATTTCTGCATGCTCTCTATTGTATTCCTAACACAGATGAGGCCGCACACAGGGAGTTTAAAGAAACAGTGACCTCAGTCTTTATTAAAACACTCCAGCGTGAGGAACAGGTCTTAGGGGCCGGCTTATATACAGTGCTCCCAAGGGATGCTGGGATCCCTTGGGACTTCAGGGGATGCGCTCCCTGGAGGCGGAACATGGGAGTGCATGCTTTACAGATACACAACATCACTCCCCCGCAAAGTCAAAGTGAAAACTATTTACAAGGTGAGGCGGTCGGGAGCCTTTCTTTCCCTGGTGGATCGCCTCGGTACAAATGTCTGTTCTGGTGTGTTGGCTGTGCCCTCGCTGGGCTGGCGTGTTGTTGGCCCTGCAGGGCTGCGAGCTGAGCCTGGCCTTGCTGGGCTGTTGGGCGTGATGGGTTCGATTTCCTGGTCCGGGGTGGTGTCGTTGATCCTTTGGGTGTGTGTTGTGGGCTTGAAAAAGGTGGTGTCTGCTGTGGGTTGTTCAGGGCAGTCTGTGAACCGCAGCCTCGTTTGGTCCAGGTACTTTCTGCAAATTTGTCCATTGTCTAGTTTGACTACAAACACCCTACTCCCTTCTTTAACTATCACCGTGCCCGCGATCCACTTGGGACCATGTCCATAGTTTAGCACATACACAGGGTCATTCAGATCAATTTCCCGTCACACAGTGGCGCGACCATCGTTTACATTTTGTTGTTGCCGCCTGCTCTCTACCTGATCATGCAGGTTGGGATGAACCAGCGAGAGTCTGGTTTTAAGTGTCCTTTTCACGAGTAGCTCAGCCGGGGGCACCCCTGTGAGCGAGTGGGGTCTCGTGTGGTAGCTGAGCAGTACTCGGGACAGGCGGGTTTGGAGTGAGCCTTCTGTGACTCGTTTAAGGCTCTGTTTGATTGTTTGTACTGCCCGCTCTGCCTACCCATTGGAGGCTGGTTTAAACGGGGCCGAGGTGACATGTTTGATCCCATTGCGGGTCATGAATTTTTTAAATTCGGAACTGGTGAAACATGGCCCGTTGTCACTGACCAGTATGTCAGGCAGGCCGTGGGTGGCAAACAAGGCCCTCAGGCTTTCAATGGTGGCGGTGGCGGTGCTTCCCGACATTATTTCACATTCAATCCATTTTGAAAAAGCATCCACCACCACCAGGAACATTTTACCGAGAAACGGGCCCGCATAGTTGACATGGACCCTCGACCATAGTCTGGAGGGCCAGGACCACAAACTTAGTGGTGCCTCTCTGGGCGCGTTGCTCAACTGAGCACACACACGGCATTGCCGTACACAGAACTCTAATCAGAGTCGATACCGAGCCACCACACGTGGGATCTGGCTATCGCTTTCATCATTACAATACCCGGGTGTGTGCTGTGGAGATCCGAGATGAATATCTCTCTGCCCTTTTTGGGTAGCACTACGCGGTTACCCCACAACAGGCAGTCTGCCTGAATGGACAGCTTGTCCTTTCGCCGCTGGAACGGCTTGATTAGCTCTTGCATTTCAACGGGGATGCTGGCCCAGCTCCCAAGCAGTACACAGTTTTTTACTAGGGACAGCAGAGGATCTTGGCTGGTCCAAGTCCTAATCTGGCAGGCCGTGACAGGTGATTTATCATTTTCAAATGCTTCTATGACCACCAACAAGTCTGCGGGCTGCTCCACCATCAACAAGTTTGCAGGCTGCGCCATTTCCACCCCCATGGTGGGCAATGGTAGCCGACTGAGAGCATCCGCACAGTTCTTGGTGCCTGGCCTGTGGCGGATGGTATAGTTATACGCTGATAGCGCGAGTGCCCACCTTTGTATGCAGGCTGAGGCATTAGTATTTATCCCCTTATTTTCAGCAAACAGGGATATGAGGGGCTTGTGATCGGTTTCCAGCTCAAATTTGAGGTCAAACAGGTACTGATGCATTTTCTTTACCCCGAACACACACGCTAATGCCTCTTTCTCAATCATGCTGTAGGCCCTCTCGGCCTTAGACAAGCTCCTGGAAGCATAGGCGACAGATTGCAACTTCCCCGCAACGTTAGCTTGTTGCAATACACACCCGACTTCGTACGACGACGCATCACATGCTAGCACAAGTCTTTTACATAGAAACATAGAAACATAGAAACATAGAAAATAGGTGCAGGAGTAGGCCATTCGGCCCTTCTAGCCTGCACCGCCATTCAATGAGTTCATGGCTGAACATTCAACTTCAGTACCCCATTCCTGCTTTCTCGCCATACCCCTTGATCCCCCTAGTAGTAAGGACCTCATCTAACTCCTTTTTGAATATATTTAGTGAATTGGCCTCAACAACTTTCTGTGGTAGAGAATTCCACAGGTTCACCACTCTCTGGGTGAAGAAGTTCCTCCGCATCTCGGTCCTAAATGGCTTACCCCTTATCCTTAGACTGTGACCTCTGGTTCTGGACTTCCCCAACATTGGGAACATTCTTCCTGCATCTAACCTGTCTAACCCCGTCAGAATTTAAAATGTTTCTATGAGGTCCCCTCTCATTCTTCTGAACTCCAGTGAATACAAGCCCAGTTGATCCAGTCTTTCTTGATAGGTCAGTCCCGCCATCCCGGGAATCAGTCTGGTGAACCTTCGCTGCACTCCCTCAATAGCAAGAATGTCCTTCCTCAGGTTAGGAGACCAAAACTGTACACAATACTCCAGGTGTGGCCTCACCAATGCCCTGTACAACTGTAGCAACACCTCCCTGCCCCTGTACTCAAATCCCCTTGCTATGAAGGCCAACATGCCATTTGCTTTCTTAACCGCCTGTTGCACCTGCATGCCAACCTTCAATGACTGATGTACCATGACACTCAGGTCTCTTTGCACCTCCCCTTTTCCTAATCTGTCACCATTCAGATAATAGTCTGTCTCTCTGTTTTTACCACCAAAGTGTATAACCTCACATTTATCCACATTATACTTCATCTGCCATGCATTTGCCCACTCACCTAACCTATCCAAGTTGCTCTGCAGCCTCACAGCATCCTCCTCGCAGCTCACACTGCCACCCAACTTAGTGTCATCCGCAAATTTGGAGATACTACTTTTAATCCCCTCATCTAAATCATTAATGTACAGTGTAAACAGCTGGGGCCCCAGCACAGAACCTTGCGGTACCCCACTAGTCACTGCCTGCCATTCTGAAAAGTACCCATTTACTCCTACTCTTTGCTTCCTGTCTGACAACCAGTTCTCAATCCATGTCAGTACACTACCCCCAATCCCATGTGCTCTAACTTTGCACATCAATCTCTTGTGTGGGACCTTGTCGAACGCCTTCTGAAAGTCCAAATATACCACATCAACTGGTTCTCCCTTGTCCACTCTACTGGAAACATCCTCAAAAAATTCCAGAAGATTTGTCAAGCATGATTTCCCTTTCACAAATCCATGCTGACTTGGACCTATCATGTCACCTCTTTCCAAATGCACTGCGATGACATCCTTAATAATTGATTCCATCATTTTACCCACTACCGATGTCAGGCTGACCGGTCTATAATTCCCTGTTTTCTCTCTCCCTCCTTTTTTAAAAAGTGGGGTTACATTGGCTACCCTCCACTCGATAGGAACTGATCCAGAGTCAATGGAATGTTGGAAAATGACTGTCAACGCATCCACTATTTCCAGGGCCACCTCCTTAAGTACTCTGGGATGCAGTCCATCAGGCCCTGGGGATTTATCGGCCTTCAATCCCATCAATTTCCCCAACACAATTTCCCGGCTAATAAGGATTTCCCTCAGTTCCTCCTCCTTACTAGACCCTCCGACCCCTTTTATAACCGGAAGGTTGTTTGTGTCCTCCTTCGTGAATACCGAACCAAAGTACTTGTTCAATTGGTCCGCCATTTCTTTGTTCCCCGTTATGACTTCCCCTGATTCTGACTGCAGGGGACCTACGTTTGTCTTTACTAACCTTTTTCTCTTTACATATCGATAGAAACTTTTGCAATCCGTCTTAATGTTCCCTGCAAGCTTCTTCTCATACTCCATTTTCCCTGCCCTAATCAAACCCTTTGTCCTCCTCTGCTGAGTTCTAAATTTCTCCCAGTCCCCAGGTTCGCTGCTATTTCTGGCCAATTTGTATGCCACTTCCTTGGCTTTAATACTATCCCTGATTTCCCTTGATAGCCACGGTTGAGCCACCTTCCCTTTTTTATTTCTATGCCAGACAGGAATGTACAATTGTTGTAGTTCATCCATGCGGTCTCTAAATGTCTGCCATTGCCCATCCACAGTCAACCCCTTAAGTATCATTCGCCAATCCATCCCAGCCAATTCACGCCTCATACCTTCAAAGTTAGCCTTCTTTAAGTTCTGGACCATGGTCTCTGAATTAACTGTTTCATTCTCCATCCCAATGCAGAATTCCACCATATTATGGTCACTCTTCCCCAAGGGGCCTCGCACAACGAGATTGCTAATTAATCCTCTCTCATTACATAACACCCAGTCTAAGATGGCCTCCCCCCTAGTTGGTTCCTCGACATATTGGTCTAAAAAACCATCCCTTATGCACTCCAGAAAATCCTCCTCCACCGTATTGCTTCCAGTTTGGTTAGCCCAATCTATGTGCATATTAAAGTCACCCATTATAACTGCTGCACTTTTATTGCACGCACCCCTAATTTCCTGTTTGATGCCCTCCCCAACATCACTACTACTGTTTGGAGGTCTGTACACAACTCCCACTAACGTTTTTTGCCCTTTGGTGTTCTGCAGCTCTACCCATATAGATTCCACATCATCCAAGCTAATGTCCTTACTAACTATTGCCTTAATCTCCTCCTTAACCAGCAATGCTACCCCACCTCCTTTTCCTTTTATTCTATCCTTCCTGAATGTTGAATACCCCTGGATGTTGAGTTCCCAGCCCTGCTCATCCTGGAGCCACGTCTCCGTAATCCCAATCATATCATATTTGTTAACATCTATTTGCACAGTTAATTCATCCACCTTATTACGGATACTCCTTGCATTAAGACACAAAGCCTTTAGGCTTGTTGTTTTAACACCCTCTGTCCTTTTAGAATTTTGCTGTACAATGGCCCTTTTTGTTCTTTGCCTTGGGTTTCTCTGCCCTCCACTTTTCCTCATCTCCTTTCTGTCTTTTGTTTTTGCCTCCTTTTCGTTTCCCTCTATCTCCCTGCATTGGTTCCCATCCCCCTGCCATATTAGTTTAACTCCTCCCCAACAGCACTAGCAAACACTCCCCCGAGGACATTGGTTCCGATTCTGCCCAGGTGCAGACCGTCCGGATTGTACTGGTCCCACCTCCCCCAGAACCGGTTCCAATGCCCCAGGAATTTGAATCCCTCCCTGCTGCACCATTGCTCAAGCCACGTATTCATCTGAGCTATCCTGCGATTCCTACTCTGACTAGCTCGTGGCACTGGTAGCAATCCCGAGATTACTACTTTTGAGGTCCTACTTTTTAATTTAGCTCCTAGCTCCTTAAATTAATTTCGTAGGAACTCATCCCTTTTTTTACCTATGTCATTGGTACCAACGTGCACCACGACAACTGGCTGTTCTCCCTCCCTTTTTAGAATGTCCTGCACCCGCTCCGAGACATCCTTGACCCTTGCACCAGGGAGGCAACATACCATCCTGGAGTCTCGGTTGCGGCCGCAGAAACGCCTATCTATTCCCCTTACAATTGAATCCCCTATCACTATCGCTCGCCCATTCTTTTTCCTGCCCTCCTGTGCAACAGAGCCAGCCACGGTGCCATGAACTTGGCTGCTGCTGCCCACTCCTGATGAGTCATCCCCCTCAACAGCACTCAAAGCAGTGTATCTGTTTTGCAGTGGGATGACCACAGGGGACCCCTGCACTACCTTCCTTGCACTACTCTTCCTGCTGGTCTTCCATTCCCTCGCTGGCTGTGGACCCTTCTCCTGCGGTAAGACCAACTCGCTACACGTGATACTCGCGTCATTCTCAGCATCGTGGATGCTCCAGAGTGAATCCACCTTCAGCTCCAACTCTGCAACGCGGACTGTCAGTAGCCGGAGGTGGACACACTTCCCGCACATGTAGTCGTCAGGGACACTGGTGTTGTCCCCGTGTTCCCACATGGTACAGGAGGAGCATATCACGTGACCGAGCTGTCCTGCCATGACTTAACCCTTAGATACACTTAAATTGCCGACAACAATGTTAAAAGTTACTGACTAATAAAGAAAAAGAAAAACTACTCACCAATCGGCAGCCAATCACTTACCACGTTGGCTGTGACGTCACCTTTTGATTTCTTTCTACTTCTTTTTTGACTTCTCTCAGCTGGAGCTGCACCGGTACGCCTCTCTCGACGCTCCCCGGACTGCTGAGCCTTTTATAGGCCGCTGCCTCTCTCGACTCCCGCCTCTCTCGACGCTCCCCGGACTGCTGAGCCTTTTATAGGCCGCTGCCTCTCTCGACTCCCGCCTCTCTCGACGCTCCCCGGACTGCTGAGCCTTTTATAGGCCGCTGCCTCTCTCGACTCCCGCCTCTCTCGACGCTCCCCGGACTGCTGAGCCTTTTATAGGCCGCTGCCTCTCTCGACTCCCGCCTCTCTCGACTCCCCGGACTGCAGGCTGCAGGCTGAGGCATTAGTATTTATCCCCTTATTTTCAGCAAACAGGGATATGAGGGGCTTGTGATCGGTTTCCAGCTCAAATTTGAGGTCAAACAGGTACTGATGCATTTTCTTTACCCCGAACACACACGCTAATGCCTCTTTCTCAATCATGCTGTAGGCCCTCTCGGCCTTAGACAAGCTCCTGGAAGCATAGGCGACAGATTGCAACTTCCCCGCAACGTTAGCTTGTTGCAATACACACCCGACTTCGTACGACGACGCATCACATGCTAGCACAAGTCTTTTACATGGGTTATACAACACAAGCAGCTTGTTGGAGCATAAAATGTTTCTGGCTTTCTCAAAAGCAATTACTTGTTTTTTTCTCCATACCCAGTTCTCACCTTTATGCAATAACACATGTAAGGTGCTTAACCACGGTACAAAGTTGCCAAAATAGTTGCGGAGTCCCAGGAACGACCGCAGTTCCGTGACGTTCTGTGGTCTGGGCGCATTCCTGATAGCCTCTGTTTTGGCGTCTGTGGGCCGAATGCCGTCCGCCGCGATCTTTCTCCCCAAAAACTCCACTTCTGTTGCCATGAAGACGCATTTCAACCTCTTCAGCCACAGCCCACGCGATCCAGTTGCTGGAGGACCTCCTCCAGGTTTTATAGGTGCTCGACGGTGTCCTGACCCGTGACCAATGTATCGTCCTGAAAAATCACCGTGCGTGGTACCGACTTGAGTAGGCTCTCCATCTTTCTCTGGAAGATCGCTGCAGCCGACTGAATCCCAAACAGGCATCTGTTGTAGATGAACAGTCCCTTGTGCGTGTTGATGCAGGTGAGGCCCTTCGAAGACTCTTCCAGCTCCTGCGTCATGTAGGCCGAAGTCAGGTCGAGCTTGGTGAATGTCTTGGCTTCTGCCAGCGTCGCAAATAGGTCGTCTGCCTTAGGTAGCAGGTATTGGTCCTATAGCGAGAAACGATTAATAGTTACTTTATAATCGCCACAAATCCTGACCGTGCCATCACTTTTGAGTACTGGAACAATCGGGCTGGCCCACTCGCTGAATTCCACTGGGGAGATGATGCCCTCGCGTTGCAGCCTGTCCAGCTCGATTTCTGCTCTCTCCCTCATCATGTGAGGTGCCGCTCGCGCCTTGTGGTGAATGGGTCGTGCCTCTGGGACCAAGTGGATCCACACCTTCGCCCCGGAAAAGCTTCCAATGCCTGGCT